>NC_068939.1:162301772-162466400 GCF_016801865.2 Culex pipiens pallens | reverse complement strand
TAAACATAACGAATGAATTCATTTGTTATGATGGTGTGAGTTGGTACCATTATTCTATCGATTTTGGCACTGAGCCCTCAATAAATTTTGAGAGAACGATTATCTCGATTCTGAATTTTGGGTGTATAGTTAATTGAAGATTGGTTGTTTGTGCATATATTTTTGTAATGTTTTTAGAGATAAAAACCTGAAGCAAAATTATACTGAAATTTTTTGACAGTTTCATACATTTAATAACAAAACAAAAAAGTTGCCCAATCACCTAACTTTATGACGCAATGGAACGGTTTCAATAACTTACACTTATCTGTACAGAAAACCCTCGGCAGAGCCTCGATGGATAAATGCGTGCTGAAAAAGTCTTTTTATTGCAACTTTTTGCATAAACTGGTGAAATGGTACCACTTGTATTGGAAAATTGAACAAATTTTCAATACTTAAACAATTGTAAAAAGGTTAAAACTGTTTAAAATTGATGTTCGATAATTGCTCGCCCTAAACGCACGTCCACTGTCATGACCTACTATCTCACATTCCTGTACCGCAGAACGTGCCCGCCCTAAATTTTCACTCCACCAAACCCAAACTCATGGCCAGCTTAGTCTGGCAGCGATACTCACCCCCCTCGGAAGCAGCATGATCCTCCAGCCCGGTTGGATGTCATTTATCCTGCTAATCTTGGCGTGGCTTCCTCCGGGAAGCAGCTTTGAACCGTTCACCCAGCACGACCTGGCCGCCGAAACGCTGGACTGTTTCGTGCACTTGGGCGTCCCACCTGGGCGCGTTCGGCTCTACCAGGCCGGACTCTTTCCGGACGATCCCGGCACGTGGTGCCTGGTGCGGTGCGTGGCCATCAAGCTGGACCTTTACGGCGATCGGTGCGGACCGGATGTGGGCAATCTGTACGTGCAGTTCGGGGGGGTGGCTGGAGGTCAGAGTGAGGTTAGGTTCAAACAGGCCGCGCACAGCTGTATTGCTGGGTTGGCGGATCAGTACCGAGGGGCCTGTGAGCGGGCGTACCACATGATGATCGATTGCTTTGGGGAGCAGATCCGGAAGTTGGTTGCACAGAATCGAACCGACCCCTGCGCGGATTGTTACCGAATGTATGACGCGCTGTACCGTTCGACCATGGTCGAGAAGAAGCCCAGTGACAAGTGCGGCAAAAGTGGCAAATGTAACACCAAGAAGAAGAAGAAAAAACTAATCGCTGAATAAAGTTGATTGTCGCAAGTTTTAGCAAGCTTTTACCGAGCGGTAATACAATTTGCACCGTGGGACAGAGATGGCTAATTTCGATAAAAGCTTCGTTTTTTTCTGCGGCTTCGTCCACCGCTGTGGAGGCCGTGGAAGCTTTTAACGTTGACACCACACGATGGTTCACTTCAGGAAAAACCACTTCGAGCGCCCATGTGACAGAGTGGCTGGAGAAAACGAATCTCATTACGTTGGTCAGCCTGTGTGCGTGCACCGGTTATCGGTGTGTTTTGCGTTGGTGCGTTGGAAAATAGGAGTTCAAAAATGCATTTCGCTATTCCAAATGAGAGTTAAAATTTATTTGACTTCAATATGAAGGAACCATTTTTGTGATGAACTACGTCGCTTAGGAACGGCCCCAGCAAACAAGAGAGGTAAACTTCGCTGCAGTGGATGACTGAGCAAAAAAAAACAAGGCTAGTGAAAAAGGCAACGCATGCTGCGTTGGATGTGCGGCAACGTGCAACTTTGTTGTCTATTTATATTTACCAGAGTCAAAAGGAAAAAGTTAACCGACTTTATGCATGCGTGCTTGTAACTTTTTAAATGAATGATTTGAAGCGAATTGTGGATTTAACATTTTAAAAACATTAAGCATAGTGAAGATAATGATTATTTTATGTGGTTTTTTTTAGAACGATTTTTTGGTAAATTTTGAAGGAAGCAGATACAAAGTTGAATAAAATTTGTCGTTTTTTTAACAATTAAAACAATTTGAGTTGTGATTTTATTTTTATTGTTTTTTTAGGGTTCTTTTAAGAGCAGATTTTCAAAAATTATGATTTTGTAGAGGATAGCCATTATTTTAAAAGTTAAATTTTATTTAGATTGGTGACGTAATAAAACATTTTTCAGATTTATTTAATTGCAGAAAAAAAATCATAGAATGAAATATCATCTCAGTTTTTCATGATTTATCTTTTTTCCAAAATAGTTTAACCCTTTCAAGTCTGAATTAAAAAAAATTGAGTTTATTATAGGGAAATGATTCGTATGACCAAACGAAAATTATAGGCTACTTTTGAAAATTTTCAATTTTGGGTCATATATGACTCATCAACTCGTGTTTGAACTTAAGGCTCTTGCAAACAAATATTGGTGTTCAAAATTGTCTTAAAAGGTTCCCAAGACAAGACAATGTATTGATATTTATATGGGACCATTCGCAAACCACGTGGACACTTTTTTGGAAATCTCAACACTCATCGTGGACAATTTTCATACAAATAAAATATTGTTGTATGGAGTGTGGACAATCGCCAATTAGGGCAAAATATTTTCAGTTATTTTCAAATATTCAGTTTTGTAGAATTTATACATATTTTACCTGAAAAACTCAACTAATAACATTTCTGTTGAAACGTGGTGCTCTTACATTTGTTCAGCCGTTCCGAAGATATGTTTTTTGAAAAATGTGCGACGAAAAATGCCATTTTTTGGACCACCCTATTTCTAATCGCCAAAAAATATGGGTCTTATTATTTTGGTCAAGGAACTCTCATTCCTGTTTGATGTGGAAACGCTTTATTTTGATGTTAAGAAAACCTAAAAGCTTACCTTTCTTGGTCTTCAAAATTTTCAAAAAAAAAAAACAAACATCTCAGCAACCAATGTTTGGACCAACTTGTACGAAAAAGGAAAGCGATGAAAACACGAAAAGAGATGGAAATGCTCCATTGTCTGATCTACAGCTTTGTAGAACATTATTACACTCTAAAAAATAACCCTGCAAAGTTACAAAAAACATGAAATTTTAAAATGAAAAATTTTGCTCTAAATGAAAAAAATGACCCTTCTGGGTCAATATAGTTTTGAAAAGTACATTAAATTTCCCTTAAAATGATATATTCCAAAAAAAATACAGTCGAGTTACGGAAAATGGGAGAATTTTTAAAACTCTTTTAGTGTGTTTTTATGAAAAATACATTTTTTCGGAATTCTGAGTATGCCATCAAATCGGACGTCTAATTTTACATAAAAGTCCCTTTGACACCAAATTTCTATCTCATCCAGGGTTGCCAGGTTGCCAGATAAATCTGGGAATGCCAGATTTTTCAACTGTCAGCCAGAATAAAGATTTATCCTTCTCAGTGCCAGATTTTGACAGATTTTGCCAGATTTTTCACTTTGTGTCAATTTTGAACAAATTTTGGATTCAAATTAACGAATTTAATAAAAAAAAATCGAATGAGTTTTTCTTAGAGGGAATGATAATAAAACATTTTTGAGGTTAGAAAATCAATTAAATCGTCTGAATTCTACAAATTTTTTAATTAATTCATATCCTCCCTCCCCTTAACCATTGAGAACGGTTAGATTTTCGTCTGCCAGATTTTTCCAATTTTGACCTGGTAACCCTGATCTCATCACAGTTTCAGGCTGCAAATTATTGAGAACGCCTCTTTTTTCGCATGCTCAAAAATGAAAGGGTCGGCACGGCGTGTTTTCTAGAACAACATTATCAAAAAAATAGGAAATTTTCTCAGCTTTCCAATGCTTCTAAGAGCGAAATGTTTGATCGGTAAATTTCTGAGATATCTCTATTTTAAGTTTTTTGGTTTTAAATTTCTTTATTATTAATTGAAAATTTTATACTAACTGTTCAGAAAACTTATGGAATGATGTGTTTTATGTGTCATTTACTCATCAAAATGTGCAAAATAAGACAAGAAACAACTTTGTAGAAGTTTGCAAATCGCTAAAAATTTTGAAAATGAAGTTTTAACCAATTTTTTTAATGTTTGGAATTTATTCAGAAATTTAAATCATAAAACAATGTAAAAATATATTTTTATTAGATTATTACATATATTTTTTGTGTGCAAATATCACGAGTCTGCTCTTATTCAGCTGATTCTATCAAAACTTTGGCAGGTTTGTGATTGTTAATAGTATTATTGAATTTAAATGCATAAATTTGATATTTTCTTTAGCAAACATTAACCAAGAACATAAATACAAATATGATTTAAAATCGAAATGTACTACATATTACTGTTGCAAGCTTCAAAAGTCATATTTTCGTGAGAATAAAATAAATATAAATTTTTATAAAATGTGTGTGCACTTTAAAGTAGCAATAAAACTCGAGTCTTCCAATTCAGAATGCTGAAACACCGTCACAAACTTATTTTTTGTTTGAACAATATTATTTTTTATTTTAACAAAAAAAAAACAAAAAAAGTCTTTCCAAACTATTTGAACAAGAATCAAGAAATAAAACATTTTTTTAAAAAGATGAGATTAAAGATGAGAGTCTTATAAACTTCTAAAATATTGATTTTTCCTTGATCACTTAGTACAAAAAAAAAAACTAAAACAATCATTTCATACTAATGGAAGGTATTTCTCCTAAAGCTTGCAACAGTAGTTTGCAGTTCAATTTCGAGTATTAAACATGTTTTGTACTCATCCAACTGGTTTATGTTTGATTAAGGAAATATGTCATTTATTTATAAAAATCTTGTAATACCCTATCAATCTCAAACCTGTAAAAATTTCGGTTGTATCAGCTAATTCCAAGCTGAATCAGAGTAGACCGGTGTTATTTGTACACAACAATTATGTAATACTCTATTTACTCTTTTAAAAAATAATATTTCAATGCGGTTTTATGATTTTAATTTCTGAATAAATCCCACATATTCAAAAATTCGGTTAAAACAAACTTTTCAAAATGTTTAGTAGTTTGCAACCTTCAACAAACTTGTTTCTTGTATTATTTTGCACTTTTTGATGAGTAAATGACACATGAAACATATCATTTGACAAGTTTCCTGGACTGTTATTTAAAAGTTTCCAATAAATGATTAAGGATTTAAAAAAAAAACTTAAAATATAGATATCTCCGAAATTTCCCGATGAAACATTTCGCTCTTAGAAGCATTGGAAAGCTGAGAAAATTTCCTATAAGATACTTTTCAAAGTAGCGATGACTATTTTTTTTCCTTAAGGTTGCCCAGATAACACGCCGTGGGCCTTACCGCAACTCCGTCACGAGATATCAAAAATCGGACTTCAGATTCGTGATCAGGGACAAAAGTTACCCCTTAGAACAATGTTCCATGCAAATCGAAGATGGGTCGGGGCATCTTTTCCCGATTTCGTGTGAGTTGGTAGAGAATTACCCGTTTATTTTTTTTATGAAAATTTGATCATTTTAAATTTAACTCACAAGGGTTGTTTTTTTCAAAAAAAAAAAAAACGAGTTTCAATCATCTACATTTTATATCCTTTGTTTTTTTCGTTTTAAAGCAACAAATTCTAACAAATGTTAAGAAATGATATGAAAAAATAAAAACAAAAGTATTTTCTGGGTTTCAGATTGTTATGACATAACTACAGTAACCGTTAGAGTTTCAAAAGTAGTTTTCAAATTTTGTAATTATTTTTGTAGGTACTTTTTGGTGATCCTGAAACGAAACTATTGGCACTACGCCCCCCGGGGCATGGCCTTCCTCTAACGTGGGATTTCTGCTCCAGCGCCTCTGACGAGACAGGAGAAACCGGGACCGACGTTTTACTTCACCATCCGATAGAAGCTCAGTGGATAAGGCGGGAATCGAACCCGCGTCTCATAGCATCATCGGGATCGGCAGCCGAAGCCGCTACCCCTGCGCCACGAGATTTTGGTGATCCTGCAAACTTTAAATTAATCAACTGTTGATTTTGTTCTTGTTAATAAAAAAAATATCGTAAATTTGGTTTTTAAAAAGGTCTACCAAATTCAAAACAATATATCATAATCAAACCAAAATTTTATAACCACAGTACAAAGTTGATGTAAATAGCTGCTGACTTTAAAATTATTTCACACTTATTGAGGCAATTGAGTTTGCTTGCGCGTCAACATTGCTATCTGATTCCGATCACAGGGAGTAGTAAAACGATATCGATATCGGTCCTCAATTTCCCAATAAAACCTTTTGAAGAAGCCGAATCTGCTGCTAAATTATTTATTTTCAATCATACATGACGTACGGTTGATCTTCACGGTAAACATGCTCATTGCACGGTTGAACTGGCTGTTTTGTACACCTGCTCGGCTCATAGATGATCTCTGCCAGGACACGTGGCTTCGGGGTCGGTTTTGGGGCTTTGTAGGACTTGACCAGCTGAACACATGGTTCTTGCGGTTTCGGAACTAGATTGCTGCAAGGTGTTGGAGGTACCTTCACGGGTTTGTACTTTGGCTGGACGATCACTTCTTCCGAGGACTTGTACTGAGGCTTGCTGGCGATCGCATCTTCTTCACAGGATTGCTCTGGCTTGGGCTGGCGACACCGCACAAGGCACCACTTTTCCTTGAAGGTGGCTTTTGGTAAGGACGGTGGCCGTGGCTTCGATGCCGGCTTGCTGATGTAGTAATCGGATTCCAGCAGTCGATCCACCAAGTCGCCGGACGCTCCAACGACCAGGATGGCACAAACCACCACTGCCAACAGCGGAGTGGAAATCGACATGACGAATTGGAGGACTTTACGGTGCAACGCGTTTTATAGCTAGAAGGTTACCGAATGTCACGTGGACTCTGATACCAGTGAGAATTCACTGTTCGCGGAAATGTCGCAATAATAAAAACAAATGTTAGATTGCAGACTTAAACGCTAAACGCTTTTATTGAGGTCACTTAATTAAGTGTGTACAACTGGCAAGTTTCGGCGTTTCCGGGAAGACAGCTGCGCAGCTTCGAGTAGTAGATGTACCCCTCCAGACACTGTTCCCAGTGGGCTTCACCGTTGCAGTCGTAGTACACGCCACAGTCGGTTTCGCTCACGCTGAAGCACTCCGGGATGGGATCCTCGACGATCGGCAGCTCGGTGGTCGGAGCAGGAGCTTGGAAGCATACGGCACCCGAGGACTTGACACAGGTCAACGATACTGCGTCGAAGCTCTTGTTTCCCTCGCAGCTTTTAGAAGTCCCCTTGGACTTTTCACACTTGATGTACTTGCTGCAGTTCTTCATGTCCGGAAACTTGGTGCCATCTTTCTGCCCCTTGCAGACGTTGGTACCGGTGTTTTCCTTGGACGATGCTGACTTGGCACAAGCCATGGCCACCAGAGCCAACAGAACAGCGAACTTCAACGAGGACTTCATTCTGATATGATGCTTGATCCGCTTCAAGCGTATCACTGACCTACTCCTTACAAGTTAAGCCTTTTATACCGCGATAATCCCAAACACCCGGACGTCTTCCAATCAATTTGACGTCAATTCCAGACAGGTACCCTATCGGAAGTGCTGGATTCGCCTCGTCAGCTACCAGTAATTAAGTTATTACTCTCCAAATGACCATTGCACACCTCCCACAGGCTGCCGAAAATAAACACTCACGTCGTTTCTTATCAGCTGTTTTGCAGGAACAACAAATTGGATCTTCCTACCGGTTTTACATCGCTCGGCCAGACAACAATTGGTAGGAGTGTCATATCTCTGGCGTTTATGCTTTCCGACTCATAAATCCCAAGATGATTGGAGCCGATTTGAAGGCATGAATGGAATGCGACAGTTTGTCTGGGCATTCGATCATAAAATTAATGTTTTTTCTTAAAAATCACTCACAAAAAAAATTGTTTTAAATTCGTTTTTATTTATAATTTTACCATGCTGATTCGAGGAAAAAAAATAATAAGATATATAAATGTTGTGAATAGAGGATGACGAGCGGGAATTCCCGAGAAATCGACCATTTTTGGACCCCTCGATTCCCGGGAAATTCGGTCGAGACTCCCGGGAAATTTTAAGCTTATGAATATCGAAGCAAAATTATATAAGCTAATCAGGTAATCAACTAATTCGAAATTGTTTTTGTCATTGGATGTTAAATTTAATATTTGGTGTTCAAGTTTGAATAAACCAATGCATCTCTAATCTTCTTATTCAGAATGTTTAAATTTTTACTTAAGCATATTTAGCAGTTATTGTTTCTAATTATTATTTTAAAGGGGTAATTCTCTACCAACTCACACGAAATCGGGAAAAGTTGCCCCGACCCCTCTTCGATTTGCGTGAAACTTTGTCCTAAGGGGTAACTTTTGTCCCTGATCACGAATCCGAGGTCCGTTTTTTGATATCTCGTGACGGAGGGGCGGTACGACCCCTTCCATTTTTGAACATGCGAAAAAAGAGGTGTTTTTCAATAATTTGCAGCCTGAAACGGTGATGAGATAGAAATTTGGCATCAAAGGGACTTTTATGTAAAATTAGACGCCCGATTTGATGACGTACTCAGAATTCCGAAAAAACGTATTTTTCATCGAAAAAAACAATAAAAAAGTTTTAAAAATTCTCCCATTTTCCGTTACTCGACTGTAAAAAATTTTGGAACATGTCATTTTATGGGAAATTTAATGTACTTTTCGAATCTACATTGTCCCAGAAGGGTCATTTTTTCATTTAGAACAAAATTTTTCATTTTAAAATTTCGTGTTTTTTCTAACTTTGCAGGGGGTTATTTTTTAGAGTGTAACAATGTTCTACAAAGTTGTAGAGCAGACAATTACAAAAAATTTGATATATAGACATTAGGGGTTTGCTTATAAACATCACAAGTTATCGCGATTTTACGAAAAAAAGTTTTGAAAAAGTTACTTTTTGCGTTTCTCTTTGTTTCGTCGTCCGTGTCTGTCGCGGGTGACCATGAACGGCCATGATCGATGACGACCAACTTTTTTAAAACTTTTTTTCGTAAAATCGTGATAACTTGTGATGTTTATAAGCAAACCCCTTATGTATATATATCAAAATTTTTGTAATTGTCTGCTCTACAACTTTGTAGAACATTGTTACACTCTAAAAAATAACCCTGCAAAGTTAGAAAAAACACGAAATTTTAAAATGAAAAATTTTGTTCTAAATGAAAAAATGACCCTTCTGGGACAATGTAGATTCGAAAAGTACATTAAATTTCCCATAAAATGACATGTTCCAAAATTTTTTACAGTCGAGTAACGGAAAATGGGAGAATTTTTAAAACTTTTTTAGTGTTTTTTTCGATGAAAAATACGTTTTTTCGGAATTCTGATTACGCCATCAAATTGGGCGTCTAATTTTACATAAAAGTCCCTTTGACACCAAATTTCTATCTCATCACCGTTTCAGGCTGCAAATTATTGAAAAACACCTCTTTTTTCGCATGTGCAAAAATGGAAGGGGTCGTACCGCCCCTCCGTCACGAGATATCAAAAAACGGACCTCGGATTCGTGATCAGGGACAAAAGTTACCCCTTAGGACAAAGTTTCACGCAAATCGAAGAGGGGTCGGGGCAACTGCTGTGTGAGTTGGCGGAGAATTACCCAAAGAGGAAAAGCCTTTTCAAGATAAGTATAATTTACATATCCTCTCTCGAGCATAGCAATACTCTTAATCTAGTTTTTTTTTGGTAATGCTAAGGTTTTTTTTTTCTTTTTCGATGTCAATAAGTTGTTTTGTGTTTCGCATCAACCTCATTTTTAATTAAAAAAAAACTCTGGCAATCTTTGTCAAGTTAAGATCCGCCACATTTGAACATTCGGATTTTCCTAATAACTATTTCGTCAATTAATATTTACAGTTGACATAAAAAAGGAAAAAATAAACAATTTCAAATTGTTTTTTTGAGTCGTTATCTATCATATTGCAAAAATCCCGATACTGAGAAATTATATATTAGCTTTTTTTTACATCACAAAAATCTATAAACAAGTTTGTGCAACATTTGAAAAATCACTTAGTACGAATTAAGATTCGTAAACATTTTAAACTACAATTATGAGTCCAAAAAAATCAAGAAGTGATCTTGTATTTGCAGATTCAGAAAAAAATTAAAGGTAGACAGTTCCCGAAAATAACGAGGCAAGTAATTAAAGTTTTATTGAATAAGTATAAATTAATTGTATCTAAGTTCGTTGAAAAGAAACACTTTAATTACTTTTCTTTATAAATGATTGGCACTATTGGCATGGTTAAAAAAAATTCCCGTGTCCCGGGAACTCCCGGGAAATTGCAAAATTCAACTCTCGATTCCCGGGAAATTGAAAATCTCGAGAAGCGTCACCCACTAGTTGTGAAATATTTGTTTCTTTAAACTGGGAAGATCGTATTAAGCTATGGTCGCGTCCGGTTTGTTTGATTTTTCGCTCCGCGTTTTTTTCGTCTTCTGAGGATTCCCGTCAAATTCTTATCGGTTAGTTCTAGACGAACTTGTGAGTGGCAGTGGACAAGGTGGAGATGGTGGAGGTATCCGGGATTCGCGTTGCGTTGCTGCATGTCCGGGAAGACGTTGCTGACCTGGGATAGAGCCTCAATCGCGCAGATGACGAGGAAATCTTGGCTGATTTGATGCGGCCAGATTGGCGGCTCCTAAGAACTTAGGAGCTGCAGGTTGGGACACAATCTGGCTGTGTCTTACGAAGATTTTAAGATTTGCTGATTCTTGGTGAGAGCTTTCCATCATTATTTGCTAAATGATTATATTCCCTTATATTATTATTCAATAGCCCTCCTACCCCTTCCTCACTTTCCCATTGCTTAATCCCATTTTGCTCAGTTCCACTTCCCCCTAAAAATATAATTATCTGCCAAGTTTACACTAACACAGCACACCTAACTGATCCGGAGCGTTTGGTAAGGTATGTCCACGCATCCTTCCTCCCCTGTAGATTCTGTGGAATGTAATCCGTTCACAGAATCCTCTCTGTGGTAAACACAACGCAGTAGGGCTGGCCGCTTTAATTTTTGTATTACATTTTCGGGTGATCTCGGATGTATTGCAATTATTAGTATTGACAAGAAAAGTGCTTGGGGCGTAATCTAATCACAAGACTTTCCAGCATGCTTTCATCGGACTAGCTGCGTTTGTGTTAAATTAGATTAGATTAGATTAGATTGAAATATTCTTTTCTTTAAACTGAACAAGGCCGCTGCAAATATTATTCAAGGGTTATGTCGCCCCCTCCCTTCTTTAAAAATTGATTCGATAAATCGGAGGGCAAAACATATTTTTGATAGAACTGAAAAATTTCAACTGATAAAGAAATCTAACCAACTCAAAATAATTTAAAATGCCTTTTTTGCATTGATATTCATATTTAATTTAGTTGGGCTCGTTTAAAATTATTTTAAGCTTATATAAAATTACAATGTTTAGAACCGCAAAATCATTTTTTCTCACAAAAATTAAATTTTTCGTAAATACTTAGAAATTTTTTGAAGCTTACGATTGTAAAACAACTGGACAGGTGTTTAATGCATTTTAATACACTGTTTTAATTTAAATGTTAAAATCCTAACCTGTAATTACACAAATTTCTAAAAATATTTGCAACGGCCTAATAAATAATTGATAAACAAAAAAAAAGTTGCAATGCAAGTAGAACAAATCAACCAAAATCTCTTTCGATTTCATTTATTAAATATAGATTTTTATATTATTTTTCATTTAATTTATAATGCTACGGATTTTTGTAATAAATCTATCATTACACATATAAAAAATACTGTATTCTAATCAATAGAATAAATCAAAGGCTTGAAGTAAATTAATGATGAAAAAAAAAACAAATAAAAACTTAGAATCCGTTCCAATAAAAAGTCTAAATTCACAGTTTACGTCGAATTTCCAAAAAAAAATGAAGCAAATAGCAATAAAAAATATGTTCAAAAATCAGGAAATTTTGCCACAAATTTTGCTATTCCTCGATAAATTGTCAAACATTTCAAATATAAAAAAACATTAGCTTAAAAATAGTAACCCTTGAAGAGTTAACAATTGTTTGTTAATTTTGATCACAGAAAGTTTGTGCCCTTGATTATGAATGTAAAAATATTTAATGATTGATTGTGAATTTTGTTGTAATGGCTCAAGAATCTCGAAAATTTTGAACGTGCAATATCTCTAAGCTTTAGTTCGTAAAAATCATAACGACCCATATTTGAAAAAATAAACAAAGAAAAATTGAATGATGTCATGATTGTTTTAAAATAATTTAATTATAAAATAGTAGGGCGTCATCCATAAAGTATGTCACGCAAAAATCGGCCAAAATTAACCCCCCCCCCTCCCCCCCAATGTCACACTTTGTCACACAAGGTTGAACCCCCCCTCCCTTCTTTTCGATGGGATTTTTTATTGATTTTATATCATTAAACTCTCAAAATTTTCGTATTTTTGGCATTTTAAATATGAAAAAATAAGTTGAATTATTCTGATTATTCATTTTTTAGACAATGCGATATAAAAACATTTTTGTATCTTTTAAAAATTACAAGACCTGGTAAGTATTAAAAAATCTTGACAACTGTTTTTCACAGCTTTGTTTCATATAAGTTCAAACCATTTATAGCAGTTTTCTTATGAACACCCTGCTTCTAAAGCATTTATTTTTATCAAGCAAGAATTTGCAAAATATTGAAGTTCCATCTGAAAAAATGTGACTATGTAATAAATTTTAATATGATACCGTCATCAAGGGCGACATTGGGTCTGGGGGGTGAGTTTGCGTCATACAAAAATGCAGAAATTTGTATTACCCAATCTCACCCCCAGACCCAATCTCACCCCTGATGACGGTACTTCTAAATAACAGTAAGCAAACAATTTTAGAAAAGAGGATTTAATTTAATTGTGTACATTTCAAATTAATATTATGCAATCATTGAACAGCCAAGCGTGACGTCACAATCTTGCAAACCCAATTCGTCACATCATGTCACATCTTCGGTAACCCCCCCCCCCCCCCCCTCGCCCCTAAGAGCGCACGTACTTTATGGATGACGCCTAAATGTTTTTGAAACATCTGTTTTAAACATTTTCAAAAAACAACAGTTTGGTTAATGGATTTATGCAGAATTTACAGAAAATAAATACTGAATGCTATTAAATCACAAATCCAAAACTAAAATAAAATAATGTTTTTGCATACCCCTATCAGGGGTGACATTGGGTCTGGGGGTTAGATTGGGTCATACACATTTCATCATTTTTGTATGCTCCATTCTCACCCTCGAAACCCATTGTCCCCCCTGAAGCCGGTATATAAACTTGAATTTTAACATGATTGGAAGAACCAAAGACTCAAAATGCAATTTTTGGTCATAGGGAAGGCCCCTCAAAAGTTTTAGAAAAACAAAATAGAATAAACAGTAACCGAAATATTGAATCAATGTTCTCATATTGAAAAGGTTGAATTGTCACACAGGGGAAACATAGCCATTTCAAGCCTAATCAAGCCTTTTACAAGCATTTGAAAAAAATATTTCCAAAATGAATTCTAATCAGTCGAGTGCATTGGGCCACGCCCATTTTTCTATTTTCAGCTTAGTTCTTTTTTCTTCCAGCGCTCTTTTGGGTCTGCTTAGTGCTGCCAAAATTGATGAAATTTTAAGCGAACACTCACGAAAAGTAGCATTTATAGAGAAAGTTTCCTGGCATCACTGGCTCACTCCAACAGGCGCTGCTGGTGGTGTTGGTGGCCACCCTTTGTTCTTTATTTGCCTTCGCTTCTCGCTCGGTTTTCTTCAGCCTTCGATTGGAATGGGTCGTCAAAAGTCAAACGTCAAAAGACTTGGCATGATTGTTTTTTTTATGGCGCTTGCTAATTATTAACATGCTTCGGGATTATTATTCAAGTGAGTGACTAACTAATGTGCAAAAGAACATGTTGCCGAAAGTTGGGTGGAATGTATGTGTGTACCAACAAAATGATGAGAAATGGTCTTGTAAAATAGAAATTAAGATCGAAAGTGCATTAAATTTGATCTTTTTGGCCAGTAAATGGCATACATTTGCGTGCTTACTCGAGGCGGTGCTATTGCTGGTAAGTTTATAGCCTAAATAGTATTTTTGGAGATTTAATCGAGCATCAAACTCTCCATATCGTCGCCATCGTGCTAACTTGTCGTACGTGCAATTTGGGCCAAATTGAGTTAAGAACGCCATTTTGTGCAGCTCACAATGCCTCACCTTTTGACCTTCACAGATCCCCAAAATTCGATTTCAATCCTGAGATATTCAACAAAAACCGAAAAAACTCCGTGCATTTTTGTCACTTTACATATGAAAGTAGTTTCAATCTTGTCGTGCTATCTTGTCACTCCATGAAAATTGATGTAAGTGCGACAAAAGGCCAAAGGGATTTCAGGCCAGGAAAGTCAGGATGCGTTTGTCGCACGTACAAGCTAGACTACCGTAAACATTTGTAATTATAACTCGGGACTCCAGCAACCAACTTCAACCAAACTTTGGGACAATGTACAGAATGGTGAGCCAAACAAAACGTGTTTGTTATTGTTTACATTGCGTGCTCTCGTTTTTGAATATTCAAGGTCAAACATTAAAACGCGTTTTTCTCGGAACGTCAAAATGGCGGGTGCGACAAGATAGCACGACGACGTCGATATGACGAAGATAGGTGTATAATTAGAAAAGGTATATTTCCCCTATGTTCTCATTTTTAAAAGGTAAAATTTTGTTGAAAAGCCCAATACGAAATTTTTAATTTCATCAAACAATTAAAATGCGCCATAATTAACACCAAACAGCTGATAAAAGCGCAACTTCTTTGGCGCCAACTTCAAACGACTGCCACTCACCGATTAAGCGCTCACCTTTCCAGTGGCCCTCTCGTTCACCGTGAGTCCTTGTTATCAACACCGCGAAAGTAACTCACTGCAATTGGCCCTCTCTTTCTCCACTCCAATTTCTCGCATTCGTTTCACTCTCACTCTCAGTCAATACCATTATCAAGAGACACTGACAAACGGAGTTTGTTTTCATTCTGCACCTTTTGTCAAACAGCATTTTTTGTTGCGAGAGAGGGCAAGAGAGCGTCAAATGATAAGAGAAAGGGAGACTCTTTCTCACTGACCAACATCAGTCTAAATTTTGTTATTTTCGCTCTCGTCCGTCCGCTTTCAGCGTTTCAGCTGTTGAGCAAATCGATTTTCGCTGGGTTTCGCGCGATGTTTTTTTATTGTTTTGATACCGTAATTCTTCGCAAGCATCGCTGCTGATGTTGTTTTAACCCCGTTGCCATCGGCATGGTCTGACCACCATTTCCAGACGTTCCAGAGGTTATTAATATTTAAAATTTCATCAACTATTGTTGCGCGCTTGTAATGGCCCCTAAATGGGCGAACATTTGGTGGGGAGGAAGAGAGAGAAAAAAGGTTAACGATTGCTCAAATTTCTAGGGATTTTTGAGCGAATCGACGGCCAAGTTTTTGAGCAGCTGTCAAAGTTTGGTTGGCGATAAGAAAATATGTATCAATCTTTTTGATGGCTGAAGAGTTTTGTTTACCACTAGAGAGAATATTTTATGGAAACAATAAACAAGTGATGTTCAGTTTCAATCTGTTAAAACATAAAAATTTATAATAAATTTAAATTTAAATCAGCCTAAATTTCCCTCTGTGCTACAACCAACAAGCCAAACATTGCGCCAACTTTCGGCAACAAACTTGATTTTCCCCTAGATTGAATTTCTTTCCTTTTCGTCAAACTTTTTCCTCCTTCAGACTTATCGTTTTCGTCCTCAGACCGGAGAAAAATTGGCCAACCCAAAAAGGTGGGGCCGAAAAGCGAAAGTCAGGAAATTCGAATAAAATATAATAAAAATAAGTTAAAATCTCGGCATTCTGCAACCATGGCTACAAAAGCAGAAGAAGACTACTTACTAGACAACAATGATGAAGATGATGATGATGATGATGATGATGACGATAATGGCGTTTCATTACGATAGTCCAAATATTTGTCCAGACCTGGGCGAGATGCGGGAAAAGTTGGCTTTCTTTGACCAATAATCGATAGGGAGACATCAGTTTGTAATCTGGGCGATTTTCGGCTGTTCTTTTGGGTGAAACGACCCATGAATATTGGACAAAAGACGTCAACAAATGAGCATCATTAATCTTTTGGTCGTTTGTTGACACTTCTTTCTGTTGAGTCGAAAGGAAGTTGACCAGTTTGAAAACTTCAAATTTTAACTTTTCATATGATTTTTAGTATCACATCCGGATAAAAAGAAAAAAAAGTTTTTTTTTTAATTTAAAACATCAGACTTCAACATTTTTAAAGACCAACGTTTTCTTTCAACACTAAAAAAGACAACTCTGCTGAATATTCATGCCCGAACCTTTCCCCTCAACACCACTCCCACACCACAATTTTACGTAATTTCACCTCAAATAAAGAAAAATGAGATGAAATAAACTTCACCACCGAAAGAATAACTTCCACCCCGTTTCCGAGGGTGATTTCTCACTTGTTCCAGGGTTTCCCCATTCTGTGTGTGGGTGTGTGTGTATGTCGGAACCAGGAATCCTTTTCTTCCCTCTTTTTTTTCTCTCAGCTTTCATCTTCAGTCATTGCAATCAACCGCACACACCACACCACACCACTCACTCAATCGTGAGGATATTTTTCCGTTTCCAACCCCTTACCTGACCAGCTCAACTTTTTTTTTTTTGTAAATCACATAAGCACTTAAAAAATCAAGTTGCTCTTAGCAATTTTTTAGGCTAAGATCGAAAAAACCATTATAAAAAATGTCAGATCTTGAAAAGTACTGAACAAAAAAGATAGGATTTTTTTTTATTTAGCATTGGAATTAAGAATATTATTGATTTCAAATAAGCAAAAAAAAGTAACATAATCGATTTTTGAATTTTTAACAACAAGTTTTTCATTGAAAAGTTGAAACCATGAATTGTGATTTAAATTTTTCTTGTTTTTTTAATAATTACTTTCTTCCAAAAACATAAAAGTGAACTTTGGAAATTATAAGCTCAAGAAATAAATTTTAACCATTCGAATTTTGTGTGTGAAATTATTTGATTTTCTATTTGTTCTAATTTTCTTTTTTTCTATTTTGAGCATTGGATTTCTTGAATAGAATACTCACATTTTTAATAAAACTTGCCAAATATATTGTCTATTAAAGTAAATTATGACATATTGAACAATATTTCGAATTTTATTGATTCCAGATAGAGCATTTCTTTTGCAACAAAATGTGAGCATCACATTATAAATAATATTTTTCTCCATTGATGTTTTAATATCTAAATATTATACAATAATACGGTGGTGATTAGCAAAAAATTTAAGCATTTTGCTAAGATTGGAAGAAAAAAATTAAAAAAAAATGGACGATTAAAAAAATATTTCAAATTTGCATCGTTTGAGTTTATGTTCTCAAACAAAGCAAATTTGAGAGATTTTTTAACATCGTTTGTTTTTCTATTTTATAATTTTACAAATTATTAAAATTAAAGAGGCCTACTTTGTATCGCATAAAAAATCCGAAATTATTATTGCTCTCGATTGTAGTTTCTCGATAGTAAGATATCTGATACTTTTTCTCTGTCGTGTGTGGCCATTGGCAAACCACCACCTTTCACCCTAAAGTATCCACGTAGTTTATTCGAAATTTAAAAAAAAATCAAGAATAAAGAAATGGCAGAAAACAAAATATCTGGATATAAAAAAACATAAATCTGAAATTCAAAAATAAAACAAATTCAACTAATTATAAATTCAAATATTCAAATATTCAAATATTCAAATATTCAAGTATTCAAGTATTCAAGTATTCAAGTATTCAAGTATTCAAGTATTCAAGTATTCAAGTATTCAAGTATTCAAGTATTCAAGTATTCAAGTATTCAAGTATTCAAGTATTCAAGTATTCAAGTATTCAAGTATTCAAGTATTCAAGTATTCAAGTATTCAAGTATTCAAGTATTCAAGTATTCAAGTATTCAAGTATTCAAGTATTCAAGTATCCAAGTATTCAAGTATTCAAGTATTCAAGTATTCAAGTATTCAAGTATTCAAGTATTCAAATATTCAAATATTCAAATATTCAAATATTCAAATATTCAAATATTCAAATATTCAAATATTCAAATATTCAAATATTCAAATATTCAAATATTCAAATATTCAAATATTCAAATATTCAAATATTCAAATATTCAAATATTCAAATATTCAAATATTCAAATATTCAAATATTCAAATATTCAAATATTCAAATATTCAAATATTCAAATATTCAAATATTCAAATATTCAAATATTCAAATATTCAAATATTCAAATATTCAAATATTCAAATATTCAAATATTCAAATATTCAAGTAGCATAGCATAGCATAGCATTGGTGTCTACCCGTAGTTGCTACTCTGTTATTGACCAGGACCTCCAAGAATTGCTCCGTGGACCACAGATGAAGAGAAGGAACCAATCATCACCACTTCGCTACTTTCAAATGTCCTTATCATGCTAGCCAATCACAGCGCCGGCCACGACCAGTGGTAAGACACGGGGAAGTGGATAGGAATTTTAGTCCGATACTTGAGTGATGAAGACCGCTAAATCGACTGCGTCTTCGACAATTTATCACGTGAGGTTTGAGGGTGTCAGTAAGACGAGTGTGAAGCCAGGATTCACCGTGGTAAGTAATGCGGCCGGTCAAATCTATTTATAGCCCTTAATTCTTCGTAAGTTCTTCGATTCATCTTGGAAGCTTTCCATTTCGGTTCGCCAAGCTTTTTGTGGTGAATTCTGGTCGTGTTGAAAGTTCAACTTTGCATTCAATATTGCATTGTCTGTTCTATGGTTCTCAGATTCCCATCAAGTTTCTTGGATTCTTATAGCATTCTTATTCCTTCTAGTCAACTAAACCTTGATGGTCTGGTGGTTAGCATTCTGTCTGCTGACCCAAAGGATGGGGGATCGAACCCCGCCGCGAGCTAATGAATTTTTCGTTCATATTCAAGTGTTCAGAATTCCTTCTTTCCATAATTTCTCGATAGGAGCAGATGGGAATCGAACCCAGAACCTTCCGCTTACAAAGCGAACAGCGTAACCATTCAGCCACGCCTACCCCTAGTATTCAAATATTCTAGTATTCAAGTATTCAAATATTCAAATATTCTAATGGACTGCTTTTCTCTACCAACTAAAACAGATTGGAAATTGAATATTTTTCAATAGGGACGTGGCGTTACATCGTGCTGCCATCTGGTTTTTTTAAGCGCAAGAGTGGAAAAGTGCTGAGTCATCGTCTAAAAATAGACGGCGTCCTATCTCGCCCAGCAAAATGAAGTCGATAAAGTAGTCGGTTTCGATGAGAAAAAGTGGAAAACGTGGTCTAAAAATAGCGACGCCATCCCCCTATACCAGTGCAACAAAGTTTTCCTTTTTTTAGGTGCTGAAAAGATGACTTTTTCAGAACTAGTATCAAAAAGTATAATTTTCAATATTTTTTCTTTTGAACGGTAAATTGAACCCGTGGAAGTGTACAAAATACTATTCAAAAAGTTCTTTTTGGTGGTTTGGTGTGTGTGTGTGTGTGTGTGTGTGTGTGTGTGTGTGTGTGTGTGTGTGTGTGTGTGTGTGTGTGTGTGCAACCAACCAAACGGGACCACGCGGTCGCTTCTTACAAATTGAGTTGTTTCCATGTATTTTTTTTAGATCTACATTCTATACATGCAAATAACTCGCATAGGCACTTGGAAGGTGTTAGCTCTGCCGAGCTTCGGTGACCCATTTCTACGCTGGCTAGCCGACCGCGAGGTACTTCAGCTTTATCGACAAGCCCCGCCCTGAAGAACGTTTGCACCAATCGGATTCAAACGTTATTTAGAACTTCCGAACCCTTGTCAAATGGACAAGGACCCAGCGCGTATATAGTTGATAGCAACAGTATTCCTAATTCCAGTCATAGCTCACCAAGTCGCGATGGCCTAGTGGTTAGCATTTTTGCTTACCAATCCAAAGGACGGGGGATCGAACCCCGACTCGAGCGACTTTGATTTTTCGTTCATGTTCAGAGTTTCAAGATTTATATTTCCTATACTTTCTCGTTGGGAGCAGATGGGAATCGAACCCAGGACCATTCGTTTACAAAGCGAACACCGTAACCAGTCAGCCACGTCCGCTCCTCTTTTTGGTGGTTTGGTGTCTTCGGCAAAATTGTAAATATGGATAAGGACTACACTGAAAAAAATGATACACGGTAAAAACAATTGGTCAGTGGTAAGTATTTTTCTTTTTTTTTATATGTTTTAGGGGACATCAAATGCCAACTTAACAGAAATTTCCTGGTTGTGCAAAAAACCTTTGACCGTGTTGTGAATATTTGAATCAATGCTGATTTTTTCAAAAAATCGAAATATTGATCGCAAAAATTTCAGTGAAATTTTGACCAAGTGCACCGTTTTCAAGTTATACCCATTTTTGGGTGACTTTTTTGAAAATAGTCGCAGTTATTCATTTTGTTTTGAAAAGTGAGAAAATTCTTTATATTTTGCTTTTTTGAACTTTGTTGATACGACCCTTAGTTGCTGAGATATTCCCTTGCAAAGGTTTAAAAAACATGAAAATTTATGTTTTCTTAGTCTTACCAAAAAAAATACACCATTTTTTAAAGTCAATTAAAATTTTCATTTTTACGGTTATCTTAAAGCAACAATCAACAGTAATGCAGTAAAATAATGGAAACGTGAAAAGTTTTTTTTTCGTTCATCAAGATTACAAACTTGGTACCCTACAGGGCTCCAATCCGATATTAAATTATCCAAAGCGATTCATCCAGTCCTCGGGTAATGTATTCTAACGTATGCTAATGCCATGTGGCTTCTTCACATACACACACGTGCTGAAAATGGCTTTTCCTTTTTGTGGCAAAACCACTTGATATCTGCATTTCCCTTTTGGGGAGGTTTTTTTCTGCATCGCACTTGGAGCGATTTCTCAGAAAACGATTCGGCAAAAGGATTTTTTATGCTGGCTCATCGTGATGGTGCTAAGCTGTTTCTTCACCGCCATTCAAAGGCAAAATTTAAATTGACCTTGGAACAAGTGGATTTGTATGAATTTGAAAGTGTAATTTTGTTTAACGCTTTTTTGTGACTTAATCTAATTTCAACGATAACACTGTCAAAAGTCAACTAATCACTGGAATGAATCTCGTAAATTTGAAAACCACTAAAAATTTATTGCGACTTCACCACCCACATATAACTTGAAACAATATATCTTTCACGCAGACCCTCATATTTCACGCTGTGGTTTGGGGCGTAACTTCCGTGTACGATAACGCACACCCACACCCACGTAGGAGCGCTTCATTCACTTAACCGCAGTGCCCATTTGAAATGTTAATTCCCAGCCCTACTCGAGCAAAGGCAAGCCCCGAACCGCAACCATTTTCACAAACACACAAAAACCCACAAAACCCCACAACCGTACACATACACACAGCGCCTGCTCAGACATGGAGCGAAACCGGAAGCAGGGCCTCACACATCGCATGTGAAGCTCATAAAAACTAACGCTTTTTGACAAGATTTCCGCTCGTCTGGGTTTTTCGTGTGTGTGTTCATATTCTTGGCTGGTGGTGGAAAACGGACGAACCCCTTTGCCGGGGGCTCATAAATATGCCCTTTGTCAGATTGCACATTAATTCCTTCGGACAGCAATCCGGCTGCTCCAAAAGCTCGCGGCTAGACAGCGTGAGAGCAGCCGCGGAGTTGCGGGAAAGCTGCACGAAAAAAACAGCTTCGCCTGGAATCCCAAAATGGCGCTCTTAACTGCCCATGAGTTAAGAGCGCAAGATTAGGTTTAAGCCGGTTGGAACAGTGCATTTTTACTGCGCATCATATTTCAACTATTGTGATAAAAAGAAAAATATTTGGAGCAGGAAATTAACATATTAATGGTGGACTGTACTTCCATCTAGAGGGTGACGATTCTCGAGATTTTGAATTTCCCGGGAATCGAGAGTTGAATTTGGCCATTTCCCGGGAATTCCCGGGACCCGGGAGTTTTTTTTTAACTATGCCAATAGTGCCAATAATTTAAAAAGGAAAAGTCATAAATTTATGTCTTTTCAATGAATTCAATTACAATTAATTCATACTTATTAAAAGAAACGTTAATTTAAGTAGCCTGATTACTTCAAGGAACTATTTCAGCCATTAGATTTTTTTTTCTTAAGGGGTTATATACATGTAAATCGGCAAAAATGTCAGAGGTTGGTTTGAGCACACACTTAATTTTTTTTTTCAAAATCTATTTTCAGGGCATTCAAATATACATTTTCATCTATTAACAAAACAAATTTGAAGACATTTGGTTGTATCATTGCCGAGATATAGCAATTTGAAGTTAGCAGTTTCAAAAAACGGGTGCCACGATATCTCAACATTGCTTCGACCAAATCGGCTCAAAATTTTGGTGAAGACTTGTTAAATCGGTCTCGTGTGCACGACGAAGGCCGATTTTCAAAAAGTTTATTTAAAAAAAAGATAAAAATATTTTTCTGTTTTTCATATAAAAAATCGCCAACTCTTGATTTTTGTAATTTTTTAAAAAGCTAATTTTAAAAATTGGGCTTCGTCATGCACATGGGACATATCTTGGGAGTCATCACCCAAAATTTCAGCCAATTTGGTCCGTCCCATCTCGAGATATCGTGGCACCCGTAAATCAAAACGCTCAGAATGTTAGACAGTTGGCTTTGCGCATGGCAAAATTCTGTGCTTAAATCGTCTCTAACTCAGTTAAATCGTGAAATATCTTCATGATACTTTCAGGAGTGATTGAAAACCATCTTTCAAGTTGATTTAATAAATTTTCTGTAATATGAAATTTTGTGATTTTCTACATGTATGTAACCCCTTAATCTGCAAATACAAGATCGTTTTTTGAGCTTTTTGGGACACAACATTGTAGTTAAAAATGTTTACGAATCTTAATTTGCACACAGTGATGTTTCAAAAGTTGTTGCATGCACTTGTTATTAGATTTTTGTGAAGTAAAAAATAGCAAATATATAATTTCCCAGTATCGCAATGTGATACAAAACAGTTCAAAACAATTTTATGATTCATTTCTTGTTTAAGGTCAACTGAAAATATTCATTGAACAAATATTTACAATTATGAGGAAAACCCGAATGTTCGGACCTTAACAAAGATTGAGGCAATCTTTACAAATTGCCAGAGTTTTTTCTTCCAAAATATATTCTAATATTGAGGATGATGTGAAACACAAAATGACTTATTGACATCAACAATGAAATAGCTATAAAGAGGATATGAAAATTGAAAATTTTGAAAAGGGTTTTCTCTATATCAATTAATAATACAATTCAATTCAATGTATTTTATAAGTAAATAATCAATTAACAATTCCGTATTGCATTTCTTATAACCTAATAGAGTTTTTGAGTTCCTTTCAACTATGATTTGAACTATAATTCATTTTGATGAAATTGGATATTCTAACAGTGAATTTGGTAAGAGAAATTAATTAATTATACAAAAATGAAAAAAAAAAACTTTATATTTCATTTCTGGGATGTAACTGCTAAGTATGCTTTAAGGTAAATTTTGGAATCCACATTTTTTGGGCTTCTCTTAATTATAGTTATTGGAACGTACGACAAGTGAACAGCCAATGTTCTAAACCATTTCGAATTTTTCAAATGTTTTTCTGATTAATTTATAACATTTTGCTTCGATTTTTATAAGTATAAAATTTCCCGGGACTCTCGACCAAATTTCCCGGGAATCGAGAGGTCCAAAAATGGTCGATTTCCCGGGAATTTTTCCCGGGAATTCCCGCTCGTCACCCTCTACTTCCATCTTATGGCATTGTGTTTTGAAAGGTGTATTTTGCATCAGAGATGTCATGATTTTCTAGAAAAATGAATTCTTTTTGAAAAAATCGGAAATATTTTCATATTAAATTTAAAAAATATTTTAAGATACAATATCAAATTTGTGCATCTTTGGATACTGCCAATTAGAGGCAAAACATTTCGGAAAATGACTTTTTTCAGTTTTAAAATAAATATGAAAAAAAAAACATTTTTCCGAAAAATTAAGATTAAAATTTCTTATAATTTTCAATGTTAAAAACAGCTTCTTAAAGATTCAATTGAGTGAAAAATTATTATTTCTTAGTGCCATCTTTTTTTTAGCTACTATTATTTCGTTTCTATTAAAAAATAAGGTCGTTGCAAATATTTTTTGAAGTTTATGTCCCTCGGCTCTGTCCAAAATCGAGGGGGGTGGGCCAAAAAAATAAAAAAAATAAATAAAATAAAAAATGGAAATTACAAGCCTAGGTTTCAACATTTGGATGAAAAAAAGTATTTAAAATGCATTTTACAGGCGTATAGTTGCTTTCCAATCATTAGTTTTGAAAATATCGAAGTATCGACGGATTTTTTTTTTCGCAAGAAAAAAAAGCTTTTCGTGGGACTGTACATTGGTAATTCATGAAAATTTAAAATGTTTTCAAAGGAGTTCAAACATGCTGAGTATGATTATAAGCGCGGGAAAGTGCATTTTAACTGGTTTTCAGTTGATTAAACTTTAATTTTCATTAAAATTTTGAAGTTTTTCGAAAACAATTTTTTTGCCCCCTGGTTATTCAGGCGGGGCGACATAAACTTTGAAAAATATTTGCAACGGCCTGATTGTAAAATTAAAATATTTCAAAAAAAATATTTGCAATTTTGCCAGAAATAATAGGTCCAATATAGGTTGTCCAGAAATAAAAGTGTCCCAATTTGTTGACATGATTCCACACCCTTCAATTTTATATATTTATTTCGAACAATTTTAAAGATAGTTTTTCATCTCTGTGATTTTTACGGATTTACAAAATCATGATTAACACTTCAAAAAAGCGATAAAGTGAAATGTTAGAAGTGTTTCTAATATTCTGAAAGAATCATAGGAAATGAAAAAATCGATAAAACACTCTTTTTAAATCCAAAATTCAAAATATAATTTTTTGCAATTCCGTCGCGAAACTTACTTTTCCTGTCATTCTTGAACGACGAAATAGCCTACTTTTCTGTACCAAAAATAACAGAATCGAATAGCAACGCTTTTCAAAATAAATGCTGAAAAGTTCTACTTTTCAGCACTCAAATGGGTGCTGAAAAATTGAACTTTTCAGCACTTGTTTCGAAAAGTAACACTTTTCAACATTTTTTGATTTAAACGATTTATTGACAAAATACATCAAAATTTGACATAAAATTTCACTCAGTGAGTGTTTTTTTGGAATTGCAAAAAATGTTGTATGGAAATCGTTGTAAAACTTGATTTTTTCAGCACTCTTCGTGTTTATCCAACTCGGTGAACCCCGTTGGATAAATGTACGACTCGTGCTGAAAAAAATCCTCTTTTTGCAACTTGTCTTTTGGGCAATTTTATTGGAAATTCTCTTAACTTTTCGAAAAAAATATGTGCTGCGATGGACAACCATAAACAGGATTTATAAAAATTTAAACACTAAAAAAAAATCAAATAAAATCAAACTTTGAGGGGCTGTATCTTGAAAACAGTGCAATTCGATTACAAATTTTATTTTAGTTAAAACACTCAAGTCAAAAAAGAAAAATTTGTTCATTTTTAAATATAATGGATTTTTATGTCCTTTAAACATATATGAAGAAATTTTAAAAAAGAGAAAAAAAAGTTCATTAAAAAACGGATGATTTTTTTGTGTACCATTTTCTATTGAAAAGTTCTCATCACCTACAACTTTGCCCACGACACCAAACCGATTTTTCAGAAAAAGTTGATTTTTGGAAATTTCCGATTTTTGCCATATTTTGAAAAAAAAAAATTCGATACAAATAGAAATAAGCTTCTTCTATGGTTTGATTTGTTATGCTGACCAAAACAGCTTGTTTTGAACCCCTTTTTATAATAAAAGTAGTTGACTTATTTTTTTTTTTCAAAAAAATTTAAATGGTTTTTTTTGTAATTGTTATTTTGTAAATTTGTAAACAAAGATAAAAAAAACGAAATTATTTAAGAAAAAAAAATCTTGAATTTGTACAATTTTGTAGCTTTTGAGCAGTTCTTTGAGATTTTGGTCATTCTATTTTTTTTTTTTATTTTTTATCCGATTGAAATTTTTATATTCCCAATGAAGCCATTTCGCATCATTAGTTTTTCCACATAATTTTCCGTACAAATTTGTTCATACAAAAACTTACTTAAGGCGGTTTCAAAAACACCCAAAACGCAAAAACTGGAAATTTGGTTTCTTGGACCTTTTCAAAAAAAAAAAAAAAAACAACTCAGGGAATGATTTAAGAAAATTCAAAAATCTGTATCTTTGGAAGAAATTTTTTCGGCAGAGTAGTAGAAATGGATAAGGACTACACTGAAAAAAATGATACATGGTAAACAAAATTGATGATTTTTGATTTAACTTTTAAATATTTTTTTTTTAATCAAGACTAACATTTCAAAGGGGCCAAACATTCAATACGCAGCACTTTTGAAATGTTATTATATATTTAAAATTTTCAAATCAAGACTAACATTTCAAAAGGGCCAAACATTCAATATTACGCCCATTTAAAATGTTAGTCTTGATTTGAAAAATTTGAAAATATTGTTTTCTAAAAGATCGGAAAATTTCACAAATGTTTCATATTTTAACATTGAAAATCGGACTATTAGTTGCTGAGATATAGACATTGAAAAATGGTGGGCTGTTTGGGTGAGACTTAGAAAACATAAATTTTCCTGTTTTTAAACCTTTGCATTGCAATATCTCAGCAACTAAAGGTCGTATCAACAAAGTCCAACTTTGTTGATACGACTTTGTTTGCTTTGACTTAAAAACGGTGCACTTTATCAAAATTTCACTAAAGTACTTTTTGATTGCAAATTTGATTTTACATGGACCAAAACTTCGATTTTTTGAAAAAATCACTATTGATTAAAAAATTCATAACTCGGTCAATGATTTTTTGCACAACCTGGAAATTTCAGAAAAGTTGGCATTTTATGTCCTCTAAAACATATCAAAAAAAAAAAAATTAAAAATAGCGTTTTTTTGCAAATCAAGTTTTAGTAATAAAAAGTTAAATGAAAAAATCACCAATTTTTTTTTTACCGTGTATCATTTTTTTCCAGTGTAGTCCGTATTCATACCTACAACTTTGCCGAAGACACCAAATCACTCAAAAAATTCCTTCAAAAGATACAGATTTTTGATCATTTTTATCATTACCAAAAAAGTTTCAGCCGGATAAAAAAACACAAAAAATCGATTGACCGAAATCTCTGAGAATTGCTCAAATCATAATAAGGAATAAAATTTGGATTGTCTAAGTACCTGCAATTATTTAATTGTTTTAAAACAAAGCCTTATATTCAAAACATTTAGCGCTATTTTAAACATTACTCAGATTTTAAAATCATGTAGTTTGTTAAAACCAAGATTTTGTAATATAAAAAAATAAAATTTAAAAATCGGAAAATTATTGTTTTTTCCTGCTTTTATTTTGTGCATGATCAGTTCAAAGAAGAGGGAGAGGGTGTCATAATTTAAAGAAATGTTGACGGAGTTAAGGGATGGTCTCTTAACAATACTGTCTGAACAACTGATGTTACTTACAATTAGCAAAATTTGATATCAAAATGGTTACGTTTCTTTGTTGGAACAAATACCTGAAAATAAAAAGAGAAAGAGTACATGTTAGCAAATGCGATTTTTTTTCCGATTGCATAATCATCAGCAAAAGACTTTAATAATTGAAAACTGCATATAAAATTCACAGCGCTCCACTTCCATTCCCATTGCTCTCTAAGCAATTGGAAATGGATGCTGGACTCACTAGCATTCCACTCTAAATGGGTTCCGCTGCTGGAGCCAATGTGCAATGCACTCATGCATCCGATATTGATGTTCAATATTTCCTCGACTGATTGGATGCACCGTCGTTCGGAGCTGGTCTAAGGACCGCCCGTCCCATTCGTCCAGCCACCACCAGCACGCGCTTGCACTATTAATTAGCGCAAATGCAACGGATCCCGGTCTATCAATTTTTGGGGGAGTCACTTTCTGGAATGGCTTAAAAATTTATCGAGGAATTGTTTTTTTATGCGATCCATATTTGCTAAGGACTTCAAATTATAACAATTGTGTATAAAATTCTGCAAACAGAGACTTAAAAAAATTTCAGATAGCCCCTTTTGTTGAACTCTGTTGCCCCTGACACATGAAACCGTTCTAAACCCCGAAGCCTGCTCCGATTAGATTGAAACGTAGAACTTGCTGGGTTTGGCTAATGCCACCAATTCATTATTCACGGCGTGGAGTCCCCACTGAACTTTGGACCATATTGATGAGTCCCCCAAATCCTGTTACCAGGCATTAACTAATGAGTCCTGGCGGTGTTTTCGAACTTTATGGACGGCTCCAGAACGGAATCAGTTGGTTTCAGCTAAAAATTAACATCGAACTCGCTGGTTGATGCTCGCCTGCATGATTCAGACCTTTCCAAGTTTCTGCCCGACGTCATCACAGTAGAAGCTTTTGAGTCCGTCACATCGAAGCTCCCCCGTATACCGACAACATGATGCAACCGATCTGCGATGTAACCTAATTTCTGGCCCATGTCCGGACAGGACCGACTAACCCAGAAAGATAAGCGCGCCCGGACAGGAGCCGGACACGGACTCCGCGGACGCGGAAGAACCCATTGCGAGCTCAAGGGTCACCAGCGCTAATCAACGCGGCTAAACCGCGCAATATTGCAACCAATCAATTAATGGTGCAATTTCAGCACAAAACTACCCCGGAGAAGCCGAGAGTACGCCATGAGAAAGGGTTTCAAGCGATAAGCGGACGTGTCGGCGCAAACGCAAAACAAATCGTCGCGGCCTGCTTTGAGGCGCGGCGGCGTCCGACGTTTTTGTGTGGATTTTGTTTGCAGGAAGGTTAGGGTTAGATTCGAAAAACAAAAACAACAAACGATGAAACATTTGCGCGAATGTAAACAAAGAGATGGCGGGGGAAAATTTCATAAGAAGGGAGATTATGCGGGTTTTGAACTCTGAGTTATTGAATTTCTAGGTATTTATGAAAAAACCCAATCGAAATAATAACATCACTGAAACTATACACAGCACAAAGACAATGTAAATTTTAAAATGATCTTTTCAAATTGTATTTTTAACGGATTTTGTATTCATTAAAAGCTTAGTATAGCATTTTGATTCATTTCAGGTGTTTAATTTCCCGGGGTTACAAAATTCCTGGAATCGAGATATTTTGAACAAATTTATCGATACTATTCTAATGGCTTGAATGTTTGAAAAAATCAAACATTTTATAATTATTATATAAATTTTCTAATCTATATCAATTCTAATTTATTTTTAAAGCTGTCTTTCAAATCGTACCAAATCAAAAAATTATCATTTTTAATCTAAACTCAACATTGATTTTAAATTGTCTCTATGACCAGTTAGAGAGAATATGATTATATTAAGAATAACATTGACACATATAGTTGAAATGGAAAAAAATAATCAAGCAGATATAATCTTTTTATGGATAATAACTTTTCATGGAACAAGTCCTACCGGTTTCAGCTAGTGAATAAATAGAAAATCATTAATTTACCTTAAAATTCTGATTCCTCGCGCTTTTTAGCTTGAAACACTATTTCATGAAATCACAACTCAAAGTTTTCAAATGTTTGAAGCGAGTTGTTGAAATATGTTGGTGATTTTTATGGTTTTACATTTAGAATGGAATTTGTTACAATGTATTCAGCCTTATAAATCACACAGGTTAAAAAAATCATAGAGCAAAAAGTGGTTTGAATGAAACGATATATGTTTTTCATATTAGAGCAATTCTCTACGAAATCGGTCTTTTTTCTTAAATTTTAATTTTTGTATTTTTTAATCCGACTGAAATTTTTTGTCACTAAAACTTGATTTGCAAAAAAACACTATTTTTCATTTTTTTTTATTTTCTATATATGTTTTAGAGGACATCAAATGCCAACTTTTCAGAAATTTCCAGGTTGTGCAAAAAATCTTTGAGCAAGTAATAAATTTTTGAATCAATACTGATTTTTTCAAAAAATCGAAAAATTTATCGCAAATTTTTCTAAACTATTTTTCAATGCAAAATCAAATTTTCAATCTAAAAGTACTCTAGTGAAATTTTGATAAAGTGCACCGTTTTCAAGTTAAATCCATTTTTAGGTGACTTTTTTGAAAATAGTCGAAGTTTTTCATTTTTTTTAAATTAATGCATATGTTTGCGCACCTTTAAAAAAATATTTTTGAAAAGCTGAGAAAATTCTCTATATTTTGCATTTTTTGACTTTGTTGATACGACCCTTAGTTGCTGAGATATTGCCATGCAAAGGTTTAAAAACAGGAAAATTGATGTTTTCTAAGTCTCACCCAAACAACCCACTATTTTCTAATGTCGATATCTCAGCAAGTATAGGTCCGATTTTCAATGTTAAAATATGAAACAATCGTGAAATTTTCCGATCTTTTCGAAAAAAATATTTTCAAAATTTATAATTCAAGACTAACATTTCAAAAGGGTCAAACATTCAATGTTACGCTCTTTTAAAATGTTAGTCTAGAATTAAAAATTTTGAAAATATTTTTTTCGAAAAGATAGCAATCATATGACTTCTGTCACCACGCAGCATAAACCAGGAAGATAGAGACAAAAACGAGAGAAAGAGAAAGAGCACGTTCAGGTGGCTGCTTGAGTGGTGCTCATTTTTCGTTCGTTTCGTCTTCGTGTTTACGTTCACCGACCGTCGCCAAGCAATGACGGTCATGATAGGCGTTGTGTGTCAGCGATCAAATATCGTTTTGGGAAATGATCGCTGACAGAAATTTCGACCGAATATCGAGCAGTCCCATTCAGTGATAGATTCGTTTTCAAGCATCGGTCCCGAGTTAGAAATAAAAATATTTACGGTAGTCGGGCATATACGTGTGTCAAACGCGTTCTGACCTGAAATACCTTAGGCCAGTTGTCGTACTTGCAGTAATTTTCAGAGTGCGTCAAGATAGCACGACAAGAATGAAACTTTTTTCACGGAGTTTTTTTTATATTTTATTGAATATCTCACGATTGGAATCGAATTTTGGGTTTTTGTTGAAGTCAAAAGCTGGTGAGAAATTCTTCAGATTTCGATCATCCGATTTTTTTTGTATTTTTTAATCCGGCTGAAACTTTTTTGGTGCCTTCGGGATGCCAAAAAACATCATTAGTTTGTCCATATGCGTAATTCTCACACGGAATCGAGAAAAGTTGCCCCGACCCCTCTTTGATTTGCGTGAAACTTTGTCCTAAGGGGTAACTTTTATCCCTGATCACGAATCCGAGGTCCGTTTGTTGATATTTTTGAACATGTGAAAAAGAGGTGTTTTTCAATGATTTGCAGCCTGCCGATGACGTATTTAGAATTCCGAAAAAACGTTTTTTTTATCGGAAAAACACTGAAAAAGTTTTAAAAACTCTGCCATTTTCCGTTACTCGACTATAAAAATTTTGGAACATGTCATTTTAAGGGAAATTTATTGTACTTTTCGAATCCACATTGACCTAGAAGAGTCATTATTTCATTTAGAACATAATATTTTTTTAAATTTAATGTTTTTTTAACATTGCAGGGTTATTTTTTAGAGTGTAATAATGTTTTACAAAGTTGTAGAGTAGAAAATAAAAAAAATGATATGAGGGGTTTGATTATAAACATCACGAGTTATGACGATTTTACGAAAAAAAAGTTTTGAAAAAGTTATTTTTTGCATTTCTCTTTGTTTCGTCGTCCGTGTCTGTCGCGGGTGACAATTAACGGCCATGATCGACAACGACAAACTTTTTCAAAACTTTTTTCGTATAATCGCGATAACTTGTGATGTTCATAAGCATACCCCTTATATATATATACATCAAAATTTTTGTAAAAATGAAAAAAAGCCCTGCAAAGTAAGAAAAAACGCAAAATTTTAAAATGAAATTTTTGTTCTAAATGAAAAAAATGACCCTTCTGAGTCAATGTAGATTTGACAAGTTCATTAATTGTTTCTCAAAATTACATGTTCCAAAATTTTTTACAGTCAAGTAACGGAAAATGGCAGATTTTTTTAAACTTTTTAGTGTTTTCTTCGATGAAAAATACGTTTTTTCGGAATTCTGAGTAGACCATCAAATCGGGCCCCTTAGGACAAAGATTCACGCAAATTGAAGAGGGGTCGAGGCAACTGCTGTGTGAGTTGGCGGAGAATTACCCATATAATTTTCCATACAAATTTGGCAGCTGTCAATACGAAAATTATGTACAAAATTTCAAAAATCTTGTATCTTTTGAAGGAATTTTTTGATCGATTTGGTGTCTTCGGCAAAGTTGTAGGTATAGATAAGGACTACACTAGAAAAAATGATATACAGTAAAAAAATGTGATTTTTCATTTCACTTTTTGTCACTTGATTTGCAAAAAAAAAACTATTTTTAATTTTTTTTTTGGTCTGTTATAGAGGACATCAAATTCCAACTTTTCAGAAATTTCCAGGTTGTACAAAATATCTTTGACTGAGTTATGAATTTTTGAATCAATACTGATTTTTTCAAAAAATCAAAATGTGTCTCGGAAAACTTTTCTAACTACATTTTTCGATGTTAAATCAAATTCGTTTCATGATATTGCCGTTTATACTTACTTTTTTGAAAATAGTCGCAGTTTTTCTTTTTTTTAAATCAGTACCCATGTTTGTCCACCTTTGAAAAAAATATTTTTGAAAAGCTGAAAAAATTCTCTACATTTTGCTTTTTTGAACTTTGTTGATACGATTCTTAGTTGCTGAGATATTGCCATGCAAAGGTTTAAAAACAGTAAAATTGATGTTTTTTAAGTCTTTCCCAAATAACCCACCATTTTCTAATATCGATATCTCAGCAACTAATGGTCCGATTTAAAATGTTAAATAAGACTACAGCTACGATTTATTGAATGTAAAAAAATAAAACAAATTCAAATTTATTTGATTTCCTTATACAAAAATATTTTTAGTCAGAAATCAAAATAAATGATTCATCAAAAAGATCTTTCACAAAATTTTAGTCCAATGACATTCAAAATTAAAGGGCACATAAGTTGTTTTCTTTAACTTTTTTGAAAATTCATTTCAGAAAAAGCCACTGAAATAACAAAGTTAATTAATTAGAACAATCCTTACCAAATATGATTCATGCAACACTTTAATTTAGAACTACTTAAATCTATTAAAGCATAAAAATTAAATAGACTGCAATCTGACCCAAAAGCGGTCCCAAAACACCCTTTCTCCAACGCGACAGCAACAAACTATCCCCGGAGCAAACGGAAATTGAAAAGCAAATCCCAAAAACGCCACAAAGCAAAAAAAGGTGTTGACGGCGACGAAATTTGACTGCAAAACTGGCGCTGAAAATTTCGTCCGATACCGTCGTCGTCGTCGTCGAATGTGCCATCGATAAAAACAGAACATAAAGGGGTCTTTTAAATCGGCAAAGTCAAAGCAAGAAAGAATGAAATCTATTTTCTCACATTCTATCAGAGGGACGAGAGGCAAGTTTTTCCTTTCGCCATATTGTTTCGTGCTTCCGCCGTTTGAATGATATTCGATTTTTCTTTTCTTCTTGGGTGGGAAATGGGGAGGCCCTTTTTTTGTTGTGTGGAAAACGGCGACGAGGATGAATTTTAATGATTTCGATCTTTGTGTGAGGAAAAAGAAGAAGAATGTTGGGACACATTGTTGTGTAGTATAAAAAAAGGAGAGGGGGAATAACAACCAAACCGAGTTTCATTATTGAAAAGTGGCGGGAAAAGTTTTCCTTCCGGAGTTTTTCTTCACGGGGTTTTCCACTAAATGGCTGATGGCGAAGGGGGGCCAACAATGTGTGCGCGATAAATGCGATAAGTCTGAACAAGGACGTTGAGGTTTTATCGGATTTATTCAGACTTTTCCGAGATTTTCTGTTTCTGGTTTAGCTTTGGTTGGTTGATTTTTGTTTAATTGAACACTTTGAACTCAATTAGCTTGAGGTAAGATAGTTGCAGCATCCCTCTCAAAAAATATAAAAACCCTGGAACAAGTTTTGCCTGCTCGCAATCACGTTGAATTAGGAGGCAAATTTCGCTTGTCAACTTCGCTAATGGCGTCCATTAATCATCTTCTCGTAGCAATGAGTTGCATGGAAATTTCCCCACCCTACTAGAGTTGGTAACTCTACTCAAATCAGCCTGGAATGTGCATTAGCCAGAGAAGAAAAAAAACAACAACAGCAACGCGCTGGGCTAATTAATCAAAACAATTAGCCCCGGTACACGTCGGCTGCAATTTGTCAGAAGTTTGCTGCACTTGGATGGATGTACTCGGTACTGGGTACTGTTGTTGTTGTTGTTCGTAAAGTTGTTTTCCGTGCAAAACAAGTTTTGGATAATGTGGATCAATTTTGCCGGATTCTGTTTACAAGCTCGGAGTTTCGTGGAAAGTTTTGCAGAATAACAAAAAAACAAACGTTGAGGGGTGAACTAATTGATGTGTGCAATATTAGCTTGGAACTTTTCTTGCAACACAGGAAAAAGTGGAATTTTGGAAGGTTGAAAATTTTGTTGGATTAATATTACCTCATTTTAATATAATATTACATAAAAAATGTGAACCTGATGAAAATTCACCAAAAATTTATTCACCAGTTCCTGCTCCAATATTACACTTTTTGACACAAAATCTGTCATCATTCCCTGAGGAATATTACCATCAGTTTTTTCTGTGTAGTTTTCTGGTTGCTCAAAAAAGACTCGGTCACTCGCGAGCACAAATCGAGCGCGACGTATAACTGCTCTGACCCATTCCTACCGTTTGTTGCACTTCCACACCCATCGCTACTGAACACTCTCTTAGCTCTCCCTCTCACTCCAATCGGGTAGAACAGCAATGGGCCAGAGAGAACGATTGCGATTCAAAGCAAACTCATAATAGTTTGCGATCGGCTTTGTGATGATCATTTATTAAACTGGTTAAAATCAATGTTATCATAGACACATTTTAGCGCAATTTCCCTCTTTAAAATTGAAATTTACGGCAAGATGTGGTAGTGCAGGACAAGTGAGCGCGGCGCTAGTGCTTTGTTAGTTTCTCTCCTCTCTGAACATGTTCGTTTGTGACTCGGGTCCACGGACGGAGTAGGAAACGAAATACATGATGTAACGTCATGATTCGAATTCCCGGACGCTTCGAAACCCGGACACCTCATCTTGTTTTATCAATTATTTGGATATAAGTTCGTATTATGAATGTCAAAACTGTGTTATTTGATGAATTCTAACATCAACTTTCATTTAAAGTTTGTTCGAACGCTGTAGTAAATGTCAAAACAATTTAAAAAAATAAAATTTTAAGATGACCAAAAATGCGAAACATTTCACGTGAAATATTTCAGAGGCGTCCGAAGCACCGGGAAGGCAAGGCAGAAATTCATGGGTTCGATTTCCTTAAATTCTAGCAATTTTTATATAAAATATCTATTGTTTTGATGTTAACAGCTTATTTGAGACCTAAAGAATGCCATTCACTAACATTTCAGTCCTAATTTGTGCGATTCATTAGCAAAAACGAGTGTCCGGAATTCGAAACAAAAGTGTCCGGATTTCGAATCAGCTTTTATCAGTGTCCGGGATTCGAAGCACAACAAGCCATTTTAATTTGAAAATTCTGATGAAAAATTGTTAGAAAAGACATATTTTGCATGCATTCTCTTAAAACTGACTGTTAATAACTACATCCTGATGATATTTCTTCATTTCCAACTTATTACATGTTTTTTTGTCAGCTATAACGAAAATGATATGCTACTAAGTGTCCGGATTTCGAATCATGATGTTATTTGTATCGCTTTGTGAGGCGACTGACCATATCGCTGGCAGCTGGCGGCAAAGATTCGTTCGGCGATGAGTGAGTGATTTCTGCACTTTGAACCAAAAATCAGGAGGTTTTTAATTCGGATTTTTACACCAATAATATAATCTCGTAAAATAAGTGTTTTTAAAAATCTCATTTTTGAACATGTTTAAGATGACAATAAATGGCAATGTTGCCAATCTTTTGAAAAAATCTAATCTAATCTTTTTTCTTAAAACGTGGAAAAAGTCGAAAGAAAAAATTGATGGAAATTTTAAATCGTGCACCATTCTAAAATCAAAACCAAAGAAGAACTATTTTACTTGCAAAAATTATGATCAAGCTTGACCACCACTGATTTTTTTTCAAAAAGAACAGAAAATTTCCAATATTTTTTTTTAAAAAGACATTGAAGATTGGACCAAAGGTTGCTGCGATACAGCCTCAAAAATGACATCATCAATATATTGTCGATTTTTAATGTAACGATAACAATGTAAAAAATTGACTATCAGAAAAGGGTATTTCTCCGCCAACTCACACAGCAGTTGCCCCGACCCCTCTTCGATTTGCGTGAAACTTTGTCCTAAGGGGTAACTTTTGTCCCTGATCACGAATCCGAGGTCCGTTTTTTGATATCGAAAAAAGAGGTGTTTTTCAAAAATTTGCAGCCTGAAACGGTGATGAGATAGACATTTGGAGTCAAAGGGACTTTTATGTAAAATTAGACGCCCGATTTAATGGCGTACTCAGAATTCCAAAAAATCGTAATTTTCATCGAAAAAAACACTCAAAAAGTTTTAAAAATTCTCCCATTTCCGTTACTCGACTGTAAAAAATTTTGGAACATGTCATTTTATAGGAAATTTAATGTACTTTTCGAATCTACATTGATCCAGAAGGGTCATTATTTCATTTAGAACAAAATTTTTCATTTTAAAATTTCGTGTTTTTTCTAACTTTGCAGGGTTATTTTTTAGAGTGTTACAATGCTCAACAAAGTTTGCTTATAAACATCACGAGTTATCACGATTTTACAAAAAAAAAAATTGAAAAAGTTGGTCGTCATCGATCATGGCCGTTCATGGTTACCCGCGACAAACACAGACGACGAAACAAAGAGAAACGCAAATAGTAACTTTTTCAAAACTTTTTTTCGTATAGGCAAACCCCTTATGTCTATATATTAAATTTTTTGTAATTGTCAACTTTGTAGAACATTATTTCACTCTAAAAAATAACCCTGCAAAGTAAGAAAAAACACGAAATTTTAAAATAAAAAAATTTGTTCTAAATGAAACAATGACCCTTCTGGGTCAATGTAGATTCGAAAAGTACATTAAATTTCCCATAAAATGACATGTTCCAAAATATTTTACAGTCGAGTAACTGAAAATGGGATAATTTTTAAAACTTTTTTAGTGTTTTTTTCGATGAAAAATACGTTTTTTCGGAATTCTGAGTACGCCATCAAAACGGGCGTCTAATTTTACATAAAAGCTCTTTGACACCAAATTTCTATCTCATCACCGTTTCTGGCTGCAAATTATTGAAAAACATCTCTTTTTTCGCATGTTCAAAAATGGAAGGGGTCGTACCGCCCCTCCGTCACGAGATATAAAAAAACGGACCTCGGATTCGTGATCAGGGACAAAAGTTACCCCTTAGGACAAAGTTTCACGCAAATCGAAGAGGGGTCGGGCAACTTTTCCCGATTTCATGTGAGTTGGTAGAGAATTACCCAAAATAAATTTAAAATATAATAAAAAATATAATACATACTTTTAAAGTTTTCTAATCCACCCTAATATTTGAAGAGACCCTAAAACACTATTTTTGCCAAACAAAATATCGCAAATAAAAAACAATGTTCATGTATTTTGCATAAAGTATTCATTATTTTCTTGATTTTTTTGTTGATTATTTAAAAAACATGATATGTTATAAGAATGCCCATTTTACAAATTTTCCATTATTTTGAAAAAAAAAAATTCAAGATTTACGAATCTACCATGTCATTTGCAGGGGCGCTAAAAACTGTATTTTGACAAAATCAAAATTCGAAAAAAAAATCACAATGTTGATATATATGACATACATTTTATTTGATTGTATACAAAAATGAAACGTTATGAGAATACTCAATTTTTATCAAATCTGGTAAATTGTAAATAAATCAAATAATGCAAAAAGGCTTGAACTATTATTTAACATAAATATTAATAATGCTAACGTATTTGAAATAGTGCCACTTAAGTATAATTTCAAAAATTATCTTCTATTCTTGAATACTTTTAAAAGTGCTAATGACTGCTCATATATGTCACCCAAATACCACTTATTTTCAAAAAATTGATATATCAGAAAATGCAAGAAATTGAAATATTTGCGAAATTGTTTGATACACACTTAGATTTTTTTTACCGAATCCACGGAACTGAAAATTACAGAATTCGGTAAAAACAAACCGAAATTTGGTAATGAAGTTCATTTTTGTTTATCGTACAACCGAAATTCGGTCAAATTTTGTTCATTTTGATAGATGGTTAACCGATCTAAATTTTACCGATTTTTCAACTACCGAATTCGGTACAAAAAATGAAAGTATTATTTTTCAAACCAAATATTAAAAAAAAAATCGCGACAAATCTTGTGAAGCGTTTTCTATTCAAAATTGAAGCCTTTGCAAGTTTCCGTTTAACAACTTCATGCTTATTTTTTGTGGTTTTTTTGTTTCTAATATTCTTAGATTTCTAAATAAACCAAGTTACTAATTTCAGGCCAAACTTAAAAAATTTTGAAACAAAAGTATCATAAAATGCTTTGTGCTATCCCGCTGTGAAACTGTCATCTTTTCCTATCCTTTTGGAGAAACGAAACGGCCTACTTTTAACTACCAAAAATAACAGATTTGAAAATCAATACCATTTAATAGCAGTGCTGAAAAGTCCTACTTTTCAGCACTGAAACGGGTGCTGAAAAGTTTTGTTTCGTTTTGAACGGTGAATTTATTTAACACATGAATGTTTGACATAAAACTCCAGTCAAAAAGCGTTTTTTGGAATTGCAAAAAATGTTGTAAGCAACTCGTTGCAAAACTTGATTTTTTCAGCACTTGTCGTATCTATTCAACTCGATAAACCTCGTTGGATAAATGTATGACTCGTGCTGAAAAAATCTTGTTTTCGCAACTTGTTGCATAAACTACTATTATTCATTATTACAGGTATGCTTAAGGCTACCAACTGTACGGATTTTTTTGTTACCGTACGGTTTTTCGTGCTTGTATATATAGGACCTTTTCAATAAAAACTCTAGGAATGTTTTCGTCAAAACACTGACAACGAAATTATTCGTAAAAGCAAATTTGAAATGTCATAAACTTTTAAACGTTTAACAAAATATTTTTAATTCTTATATTCCAAATTTATTCCTTGACAGTTTTTGTTATACCGTGGTGTCTCAGCAAGAGTTGGTAGCCTTAGTTATGGTATTACCACAAATTTGCAAAATTTCTGTGAATTTATGAAATTATGTGAAATGGCTTCTTTTGCCACAAGAAAAGCAAGATTAAAGTTTAATAAAAAATACCTAATTTTAATCTCGAAAGATTTTAATAAATGGTGACATGCTTGACAAATATAACAAAATTTGGATAAAATTCTCAAAGCAATCAAATATAAGTTTTTTTAGACAAGTATGCTGAACAGCTTTGTACAGAATTGTAACAACGAAATAATGAAGTAAAAAAAAAACATTTAAAATGTGTAACCATCCTATTTACTTATTATTTCATACTTTTAAAGTTCAGACAAAAAATTGCAACGTCAATGCTTCACGTTCTTATTGCACGCCATTTTTTCTCTGAAAAGATAATAAATATCAATTCATCGCCATTCGCTGTCAGTGACAGAACAAGATATGCAGCAGTACTTTTTCGATGCAGCAGCAGCATCTCTGCAACTGTCAGTTCACCACGGGACATTGGAAAAGTGTACACCGATGACCGTCATCGTCCCAGTTCAATTGAACCTTTCGCTAATGATATATTGAGTAGCTGCACCTTCCGGGATTAACATTTCGAAAGGGTTTAGTAAATTATTTTTTGTTTTCGATCTCCTCAAATAATATCAACAATGTTAAAATTAATTATTATTCAAGGTGCATTCAAAACAAACAAACGTCACGCTCAAAAATTGGTTCCCCTCTTCGGGAACGTCAGGTTGAAAAATCGTTCCCTCTTCCGGCGAGGAGAAGGAGAAGGATGCAGCCACCTGGCAGTAATCATCTATTGTACGCTGCTGCCGGTGCCACCCTTCCGGAAGTCAGACGAGCAGCTAACAAGAAAGACGCCCGCGCCGTCCAGTTGTCTGTGACGGTGCAGTTTCCGAAATAAAGGGGAAATGCATTTTCTTACGAAGTTAGTCACGTGTTGGGCGAAAAACAGCTCCATAATGACAGGTGATATAAACGAGGGAGGTCGCAGACGTGACGTGATGAATGGACCTGCCACTGTTTTGCATCAATTTTACAGATATTTATTTTCGGGGATGTTTAATCACGAACGCAGAGGCTCCCGTACTGGGGTTCCAACTCGGCGCGGTGACTCGCCAGGAACCGCAAGTACTCGGGCAGCAGGCAGGGCAGATACTGTCGATAGATGACCTCATGGGGGCACGTTCCGGGGGGTTGTTCCCTGCGCTGGAAGCACAGTTCCATCCGGAACCGGAAGGAATCGGGCGTTTCGCAGCGGGCCAGCTGGGCGTACAGGTTGTCCAGCAGGGCTTCGCCCTGGTCGGAGAAGACGCCGGTGCGGACAAGCGTGCAGTAGAGCGCACAGCGGATCTCCGGGGTGTTTGGGAACGGGTCGTCACGGGAGCAAAACTTGAACGCGTCGGCGCCGCACTCGGCCAGGCAGGTCGTGAACACTTTGGCGATCTGGACGGCGGTTAGCGGGACGAAGGGGTTGACTGGGGTTGTGGTGTTTGGTGTTGACGGTTCGATGCTGTAGTCTGCGGACACAACGGCATCGCTTAGAATGGTTGGGACGTTACGGCGGAAGCATCGCAGCGAGTAGTACGCCTGGGCGCAGACATCCGACGGGTCGATGATGGCAATTTGGCTGGCGATACAGTGGCAGACCTCTCTGCTTGTCGGCTCGTCAACGCTGGAGCCGATTGTGTGCCAGTTGATACCGGTGCAGTCTTCCCACAGGTTCAGAACCAGCGTTACGCACCGAACGAATCCCGTCGTTTCACGATCCGGCGGGAAGCTGAACCGGTGGTACGAAGCTAGACGGGCTTTGGGTATTCGAAGTGCTGAAACGCATTCTCGTGCCGCTTTTTGGTACACTTGAAACGAACCGTACACCTCAACAGCTGCCAACAGGGAAGTAACAAGCAACGCAACGAACCGCATTTTTGGGAATGTCGTGCGTAACTTGCAACAAACAACTCTTTATAGGGATTCGGTCACGTAACGCAACGAGTGCATTTTTTATTCAGATATCATCGCTGTACAGTAGCAAATCGGCTTGATTTTCCGCTCCCTTCGACGCGGTGTTCAGCAGCGTTTGGCGGTGCTTCAAGCTGAACGCGTTGAAGTGCTCCTTGAAGCACAGGTACAGATTGCGGTACGCCGCGGTGCAGTTGTCCTTGACCAGCGGTCGGTTCGCCTCCATGCAGAGTTGGGCTTTGGCTTTGAACTCCTCCAGCGGTTGATCTTCGGCGAACTGCGCGTGCAGTCGTTCCAGATCGGGTCCCTCCGTGTCGCTGTACAGGTTCGTGCGGATGCCAAGACACCGGAAGAGGCACCGGGTTTCCGCGTCGTCCGGGAAGATGCCCTGCTTGTACAGCTTAAGGTGGTTCGGTGGGATTCTTAGGATTTTCGCGCAGGTAGCCTGCGCTTTGAGGTACTTCTCCGGAGTCAGCCTGTCGGACTCGATCGTAGGAGGCGGCGTCGGTGGTGGTGGCGTAGTAGGCTCCGCCCGTCGCAAAACACACCGGAACGAGAAGTAGGCCTTGGCGCAGGCGTCCGCTGGGTTGCAGGTGGCTAGTTTGCGCTCGATGCACTGGAGAACCTTCTGGGAGTACAGCGTCGGATCTACGGAGGGTGGGAAGAACTGACGGGCTCCGTCCAGCAGCAACCCTTTACCGTCGTCCCAGAAGCCGAGGATGATCCCGGCGCACCGGATCATGCACATCGTGTCCCGATCCGGCGGGTAGACGCTGGCATTGTACTGCGCTACCCTTGTCTCCGGAATGCCCAGGTAGTCGGAGCAGATGGCTTGCGCCTCGATGAGCGCTTCCGCCGCAGTTTGCTGACCGTAAGATGGCAGCACCAGGGCTAGACAACAGCAAACGACGAGCGCTAACCGATTCATGATTAACTGATGCAGGGTCCGATCACTGGGCGCGTACTTATACGGGAAGTATCATTTTACTACCGAGTCACGTACGGCGCAGCGGACGCAAAACAACAGCCCAAATATTTTGGCCGGAACGAGCGCAAACAAAAGCTGACCTACGAGTACGTGCGTGAAGCTCCAACTGGCAACCCTTTGCCGCAAGGTCGTTTCAATAGCTTGATTTTTTTTTCTCAGAGGTAAGTCAAGTTGTTACCAACTGTCAAAAGACTTACATTCCAAAGTACATGACTTCAGCTGTACTTAACCCGGATCAACCACCCAACTCCGCATTTATGAGCGACACCCATCAATTGCCAATCAAGCGTAACGGGGCAACAAATATTTATCTCTTCCTGAAGCATCCGGAAAACCCCATTTCCCAAACACCAGTAAATCTCTAGCGCCAATCTAGTGTGCCATGCCGAGTGTGTGTGTGCGGCCATCGGAAATCCGCATCGTAAATTTCACCTTAAAAGCAAGTCAGACCTTAAGCCCGATACCGGAGACGCAACGCCTACTCCTAGGGGACTGGGAAATAAATTTTCGCCTGCCGAGATCAAGATTGTGTGCACTTGCTACGCGACGGGTCAGACAGCCGTGAAATCCGATGTCACGTGAAGTGTTCTGTACAGGTAAATAAACACAGTGTGGAAGCTTTAAAAGTTTTCGTTTTCCGGGAAACCGGAAGGTGGGCGTCAAGATAAATGTTGCCATGGGAGGGGAAAAGCTCGCTCGTTCTCTGTGACTGTTGCACACAAGTGATTTCGAGCGATTTAACGGTGATCCTTGGGGTGTTTTATCGGCCCGGATTTGGGTAATGTTCAAAGTTTGCTGCAGCTTGAAGCTTGAAGAGGGAACTTCTCTGACGCACCAAGATTATGCGACATGGTAATAGATTTGGAGAGCATTTTATGGGTTCTTTCGAGTGCAGAACAAAAACCCAACTTCTGTGATCGTTCTGAGCAAATCGTGCCCAAACAACCGCATGGTTTATGGCCGTTATTTTTCACCAATAAAAAAGAAAACCCCACAAAAAAAAAACAATAGAAAGACACCAATAATGGTATCATCCAATATGCCACCCACCCCCACCACTCAACGTGCTTCCGGTTCGTCCGAAATCACCGAGGTCCAATTTACGGCAGATTCATCCACCCCGAATAAATCACTCCGTAGTCCCCTCCCTCCTGGGAGTGAGAGAAAGCCCCCCCATAACTCGACCAGATTATCCGGTTCCGTGTTTCGTCGTGTTTCTCAAACTCCAACGGCCTACACCTTTGGGCGCGATGCAACCCCCCCGATTATTTCGATCACGATTTTTTTGGTTTGTTATTTTCTGGAGCTCAACAAAAAAAAATCAACAAACACGGAATCATCCCTTTACACGATGGTGGGGTGGGGATTTAGTCGGTGTCCTGATTCCCACGCGGGGTGAAAAAAAAATAACGGATGGTGAAAAAACATAAAAGATTTGGGAGATTCTGGAACAATCATCATCATTACGATGCGGTTATCGCTTGTTTAGTTGCGGGCGCGGGGTTAACCCTCAAGAGGGGTGTGTTATTTTTATAATGAGTTAAGTAAAAATAGTTTCAAATTAAAATGTTATAAGATGGGATGATATAAGCATATTCTTGAGATTGACATCCATATTTGTTGATTTAAATGAATCTTTGTCCCAATTCAATATTTTTAATTAAAAAAATTATATATTTCTAAAAATATCTCCAAAAGTGCAAATAAATCGTAAACATTACAAATCATCCGAAAATGCAAATGATTTTATTTTCAATTTATTTTGACCAAATCTTCGATTTTTTATCAAATTGAATCTTTAAATAGTCTTTTTTGTACTTCAAAAGATCAAAAAAATTTATCGTTAGAAATATGCCTATTGAGGCAATTCAAATTTCAACAATAGAAAATTAAATAAAAAAATCAAATATTTTTGTTAGAGGAAAGTGGGGAAAGTGTAACAAGCTGAGGAAATGCTCGTTATAACCCATTAATATCGTAAAAAAAAACTGTAGGATTTTTTATAATCATCCTATTCCTGGTCTTGACTAAGACTAGAACAAGTTTTAAAAAAATCCTGTTTTTCAATGTAAAAATTTGATTTTTTTTTTTGATTTTCCGTATGTTCTACTCAACTAGTGGGGCAAGACGAACTACATGCTACTTTACTAACAATTGAACTGTTATCACTTAGATACATTAGGTTAGAATGTATTTAAATCATTTCTTTCATTTTTAGATTAAAAAATAATATTTTACTAAAAACTTGATCGTTTTTACGGAAAAAATTATAACTTAGATTATAAACAGGAAATTTTCATGTTTTCACTTTATTTTATATGGACAATTTTTTAACAATTGTTTATCAGTTTTAAGTACTTTTATGTATTTATTTCCCAATAAAATATGTTTTTGCAGCAATTCGTATTATTTTCCATACTAAAAATCCATATGGTACACTTGCCCCACCTTAACGTGATTTTTTAAAAGCTCTCAACAAAAATAACCAAAAGTTAAATCGTAATAGGTGCAAGTCATTGGTAAGGACACTACTGATCTAGGAAAAATAGCATTTTGATGAAATGAGCCTTAAAATGAACCATAAGCCTTATTTTGTACTTTCAAAATATTAAAACCTTTGTTTGTTTTGAAAAAAAAAACTGCATTCAATCTTATGCCCCGTGGCGTTTACGTCGTTTTGGCGGTTATGTGGTAGTAAAATTGCATTGCTAGCAACAATTCCTCATACTGGAAATAATCAAAATTGTAAAAATTACGGCCGTGGAAGCGATTGTTCCTCTTGCCCCACCATCCCCTACCTCATTTAACCTTATCATCATCTACAATTTGTCGAAAATTTATTTTTGAGATTTGAAAAAAATACATACTCATTTCTTAAATAAGTTGCGAATTATGAGTTATTTACAAATGCATGTTTTTTCAAAGGAAATTCAAAATGTTGATCAAAAATAAATTGAAATCACTTTGTTTTCCATTTCACACAAAGAAAAGGGATCCCACCAGTAATGGTATTTATTAAATTTATTTAGGATTTCTTTTTATAATATTGTTAATGTTTGTATTAACGTTTGTATTATTATTGTTAATGTTTGTAAACTTTCAACGTTCTGTACTGAAACAAGAGTTTTTCTCGCAATTAAATATATATTTTTTTAAACTGTCATGTTGAAAACTTTTGATCGAAAACCCATTGTATTTTGTGTAATGCTTTAAAAAAAATCGTTGTAAGCTAGGTTCCATTTCTTGTTATATTTTTTTTTATTTTCGTATTTACATAATCTAATCTAATCTAATCTAATCTAATCTAATCTAATCTAATCTAATCTAATCTAATCTAATCTAATCCAATCTAATCTAATCTAATCTAATCTAATCTAATCTAATCTAATCTAATCTAATCTAATCTAATCTAATCTAACACAAACGCAGCCAGTCCGATGAAAGCATGCTGGAAAGTCTTGTGATTAGATTTCGCCACAAGCACTTTCTTGTCATTATTAATAATTGCAGTACATACGAGAACACCCGAAAATGTATTGCAAAAATTAAAGCGGCCAGCCCTACTACGTTGTGTTTACCGCAGAGAGGATTCTGAGAACGGAACACATTTCACAGAATCTACAGGGGAGGAAGGATGCGTGGACATACCGTACCAAACGCTCCTGTTTACAGTTTCATATGTGCTTTGTATAATGTGTTAAGTGTAAAATATAGTGTGGTTATATAATCAATTTAATATAAAAATGCAATAAAATGGTCATTTAATAAAATCCCTTCACCTATATATAATAACCAAGCACCCAAACACACAAACAGCGATACAAAAGAAATGAAAATGAGCATGCAAAAACAAGACAGCGCGTCTCCGTCCTTAATTTTCGTATTTACATAAAAAGTATTTTTTCCCAACATTTGAGAAAAAAACCTAATTTTGTTGTTCCAGATATGGTAAATCAAAAAAAAATATCACCTCAATGGCGCTTGGTCTTTTTGTCAAATGAATGAAAATCACATATTTTGCCAGCCGGTTTATTTACAAAAAGTATGCAAACGGTTTGGAAGCAGATACATATGGGTTTTCATGGGTTTTTTTAATTCGACATTTTTATACAACTAAAATTGCTGTAAATTTGAAAACTGGCAGTATCTTGGCACTAAAGTAACGAAACAAATTTTCGAAAATCAAACATTTGCTTCCCTAAATTTGTATTGGTGGAGAATTGAGAAATTTGTATAAATAACAACCAAAGTAATTTTGTTCAGCTTAAGCATGGTGTCAGAAAAATACGACATCCTGAATCAATTCAATACAAAAAACTTTACCTTTTGAGTATTGAGTAAATTTGAATTAATTTTGAACATTTTAGAATAAAATTTGATATTTTCTCTGATAACAGGCTTTGGGGCATTTTTTATGTACAAAAACAATGTTTCTGACATTTAAAAAACCATCAATTTTTTGTTGTGATTGAACCAAAATTCTCATTCTCATCAAATACTACTGATGTGAATCAATTGCAAATGAATAGATAGATAAAATTCATAAAAATATGAAAAAAAAAACATTGAAAAAATGATTTTTTTGAGAATTACTTATCTATCATGAAAATGATAAACTCAAATAATTTCTAACATGGTTTTATCTATGCTTTCGGAACCTTTTTGTTCATGTAAAGTTTTGGAATTCAACAGCAGATTTTTGAAAGTTTAATTCATGAAAAATGAGAAATAAAAAATATTGATTCCCAACTTTCTTTTAAACAGAGAGTCTATTTGGCTGTGATATGAAAAACTTAAGTGTTTAATCAGTCTGCAATGATTTTAGCTCTTCGAGGTTTTTTTCGAAATTTAAAGCTTTTACGGAGGCACGCCATTTGTTTTGCTGGAGGGTACAAAATTTAACCTCAATCTTTTTCGTGTACGTACACGCAATACATGCGCACGTGGATTACTCTATGGGGTTATAAGGAACTCACGGCACTCAAGGTCACTAACTCGCCTTTGCCGCTATAAGTGTTTTGATTTGTTTGACAGTTCAAATTGGGATCCAGCTAACTTTTTAAAAATGTTGTTAAAGTGGAAAAGGAAACCGAAGCGATTTGTTGTTCGAGCGGAAGACTTTGCAGACGAGAGAGAAAAAAGTTTAAACATTTGTTATGGTGACTGTTTGGAAAACAACAGAAAAGGTTAAATAATTATTTTTTAAACAATGCACTTTCTTAGATTGACAAAATTAAACAAAATATATACACTGAAACCTTCATTTTCAAATTTAAAAAATAAGCAACAGATCATTTGTTGAATTAATAAATTTGAAATCGTCAGTAGATTTTTTTTGTATTTTAAGCGTTTTTTTCATAAAAAATATCATTCAAATAATCCACGACATTAACGACGAAATTATTAGAATAAATTCTAAACGAAAATAAAAAAAGCACATTATTAAAAAAATATGTTTAAATCTAGTTTTTTTTTTTTAAATTTCTGTTTGGGTTCTGAAGCCATTGTGTTTCATATGTTTATAGGACTTTTTCGAACAAAAAATAAACTTAAGAAATAAAGTTTGTTCAAGAGACTTGAAATCCTTCAATCGTGAAGTCTTTTGTTAACAATAAACCATGAAGAAAATTAAGGAATGAAAAAGTTTTAAAATAAAATTTCAAGATGGACAAAAAATGCAAAATTATGTCATTTCTAAATATTTATTTAGGAATTTGACTTTTGATAGTGTATTGGAATTGTGTGTTCGGCAAATTTAACGAAGGCTGCTATTTGTTTTATTTTTTGAAATTGGGATCAACAGTTGCTGAGATATCGGCATTTGAATGTTTTTTTTTTATTTTGTAGTACTTTTCAATTTATAACTCTGTTTTAAATCTAAAAATAATTACCTGCAAAAACACTTTTCCACATGTATTAAAACCTCCTAAAAAAACCTTAGAATGAGTTCCAAAATTATTTTATTGATTTTTAACAGTGTTCATTGTCTAACAAATAATAAGAGCTGAGAAAATTTGCTTAAATATTCTTTCTAAGATATTGTAATCTAAAGAATTAACATTAAAAATAAATATTTCTAGGTACAACAATCAGGCATTCCGAAAGATCAAACCAAATCTAACTTTTTAGCATTTATTTTGTATGAGTTTCTAACAGTAAAAACTTAAAACAAACGAACTTGATTTTCAATTAATATTATGTAAAATTTCACGTGGATAATCATTTTAAAAATCATTCGCGAAAATGATACAAAGCTAAAATAAATTAATACAATCTCCTGAGCAAAAAAAATAATTAAATTAGCAATACAGGGTTTACAAACCCTTAACTCTTCCTCCAATGACCGCCAAAGGGTTCACCAAAAACCAAGAATCACACCTTATCACTCCCATAAACTGAGTGCCACTCACTGTGTCGTGATACCGGGTAAGAAAAATCCCGCCAGGAGGGTGGAAAACCCCCCAGTTGGCAATTTTTCGCTGTCATCCCGATCCCGTTTCCGTTCCCCGAAGGTTCGCGCGGTTAGAAAACCCCAAAGCTAGCAACAACAACCCCAATAAAAAGCCAGAAGAAGAACGCAGCGCCCTCTTTCGGTGAGTTACTTCCAGCCGCAATTTTTTCCATTGTTTTCTTCTTCACTTCGCTGTTGTTGTTATCTTTCGCTCGAACAAAGGACTGAGACTCCGCGATGAGTGTGAGTGTGTGTGTTTTATGGCTGCAAATTTGTCCACCCCAGTTCTGGTAACAACGTTGCGGCCTGCTTCGATCCAGCGCTGCTTGCCCTACCGCATCACAGATGGCGCACCCCCCCCCCCCCTTGTTGCCGCGGCCATCTTTGATGGGTCGTCGTGGCCCGGCCGGAAATGAGAATCGATTTTTATTACCTGATAACAATATCGCGATAAGAAACGGGCTGGCTTCTTTGTCATTTGTTTTCCATTAGTTGTCGCCTGGAGCCGCCGCAGTGCCAGTGCAATGACAGGAGACAAAAATTCAAGATGGCGGCACGAGCCGTTTAACGGCCATTTGTTCGCCACTAGTTAGCGCCAGGATCGCAGCAAGCGCCGACAGAGAATGTAATTTTATTGGCTTTTATTATGGTCAGTAATCTGGGCTGTTATCGGGTGGTGGCGGCCCCAAAGTCATCGGCGGGGGTCAGCAAGGGGAAGAGGCTTCCGTAAGCAAACAAGCACTTTCGGGTGGGGTACCGGAAGGTCGTTAAACAAGATTAATGGGTGTGTGTGTGTGTGGTGGTACGTGTGTTGGAGAGAGGGACTTGGTCGCGCCAAAGCCGCTTAGTCGGGATTTTTGGGGAGACCAAAACACACATACGACACACGCAAGTACGCCCATGTCGATTGGTTGTTTTTTGGGGACCGGAAATTTATGATGAAATAGTTAGCCGCCGCCAGATGGTGGCAACGATTTCGGGGCGTGGATTATTGCCTAGTCACACTTGCTAAAGTACACCCCGGGACGGTCGTTAAATCGAGCTTAATTGGCAAATGTGGTGTCCGCTCTCACTGGATCGTTAAAGGATTGAGGGATTACCTTATTTATTGTTGTTCGAACTATCAGCTTCTTTTGCTAGCTGGTTATAAAGTTACCAGGCTACCCATCTCATAGCATCGTAACTTGGATGGCACATCGTCGACTTAACGTGAATCACATTCGACAACATATTTACACTCTCAATCAATGGTTCCAAAATTCTTCTCCTCCTGGAGGACCAATTAGACCTTTCCCAACCTTCAAAGTTTACTTTTGGGAGTCACCACGCTCCCACTAACTCATCGAAATTTATTTGTTGTGCAGCACCATCGTTTGGCCACTGCGGTATTGCGGTTATTTTTTTTTTTCGCTCGTTCCAAATTGTCTCGCTCGACCGGTGGCGGACTCCCCAAAGACCTGACCCTGGGCATCAATTCATTAGGTTTGCCTGGGTCAGCAGAACATGTGGCTCAGTAAATGAGAAAATTGGTGAAGGGGCACTTCTGTAATGGGCGAAATGGGAGTAGAGTAACATAAAATATTAGTTACCCTTCTGTTTACTAAATTCAATGCTATTCAAAATTTTCCCCAAAAATCAGTGGAAATGTTGGACATAGAAAAACATTTAAAAAACTCGTCTAATTTTGGCACTTTGATGCTTATCTATAAATTTCGAATTTGTGATGTACAAATCTGGAAAAAACGGAAACTTCAGAAAAACAAATACAGTCGACTCTCTGGTTGTCAATATCCAAGAGACCGTCGAGGAAGAGAAGTATCAGTTTACAGAACGCTGCAAAATGAAGACTCGATTGAAATTAGTTTTTTTCTTGCTAACCAGCTATGGGAGAGAATCATGGCAACGTCCATCAAACAAAAACAAACTAATGTCAAACACCCTTCAAGGTTTCGTTTTGCCAAGAAAAATGTCTATGCAAGCCATGAGAAAGTGAAATTATTGACAACCGAAATAGATGTTTGAAGCAAATTGAATCCAAGGGACCGTCGAGGAAGAGATCCTTCAAGCAAGAGAAAATATCGAGGAATAAAGACAATCGAAGTATGCAGTTTGAAGGGACTGAAGAATTCATCGGTACATGGAGCAATATTGATATCGAGAAGATCGACAGCCAGAGAGTCGACTGTATTAACGTAGATTCATTGACATTTTTGCTGCCGTATAAATTCATTAACGAAACATCTTGATGTTAATACTAAACTTAAGTTATTCAGATCGCTGATTTTTCCACACTTTATCTATACCGATTTTATTTACTCTAATGCCAACGGTATGCATATTGATAGGCTACGTATTGCTTTGAATGCTTGTGTAAGATATGTTTTCAACTTAAATAGAATGTCTAGGGTTTCGCATTTACAAAAACACCTTATTGGATGTAGTTTTTCAAACTTCTATAAATTTAGATCATGTGTTGTCTTACACAGAATTATTAACACCAAAAAATCCACATACCTTTATGAAAAATTAGTACCGTTTCGTAACACCAGAACTTACAGCTTTCTTATACCCAACCATAGCTCATTTTATTACAGTCAATCGTTTTTTGCTAGGGGCATTGTAAATTTGAACAGCCTTCCGACAACATTGAAACAAAATACTTCCAAATATAATTTCAAGCAGAGTTTACTCGCCAACCTCAACATTAACCACTAGTTAAATAAGAGAACCAAATAAATTAAAGTTAGTTAATTTAAATTGAAGCAGAACTCAGCAGAACACACACTGTAACATAAAAAAGACTACGTCTTAAGTTACTATACGGAATAAAACAAATAAAACAAAAACAAATTAATAAGTTCATCCATGCAAAGCCCGGAACCCGGAAAAAGAATCAGAACTAACATTTCAAAAGGGCGTAACATTGAATGTTTGACCCTTTTGAAATGTTGAATTTAAAAAAAATCAGATTTTGAGAAATCGATTTTTTGTGAAAAAGTTACAGTCGAATCTCTGGTTGTCAATATCCAAGGGACCGTCGAGGAAGAGAATCATCAGTTTACAGAACGATGCAAAATGAAGACTCGATTGAAAATATGTTTTTCTTGGTACCCAGCTATGGGAGAGAATCATGGCAGCGTCCAGCAAACAAAAACAAACTAATGTCAAACACCCTTCAAAGCTTCGTTTCGCAAAGAAAAATGTATATGCAAGCCATGAGATAGTGACAATATTGACAACCGGAAGAGATTTTTAAAGCAAACAGAATCCAAGGGACCAATCGAGCCAATCGAAGTATGCTGTTTGAAGGGACTGAAGAATTCATCGAGAGATGCAGCAATATTGTTATCGAGAAGATCGACAGCCAGAGAGTCGACTGTAATTAAAAATTAAAAAATAACGTGTACCTATTTCTTTAATAGTCCTCATTAATACCTACAACTTTGCCGAAGACATCAAATCAATCAAAAAATTCTTTGAAAAGTTACCGATTTTGAAATATTTACGTATCGTTTTTGTGTGAACAGCTGCCAAATTGTATGGAGACTTTTGTGTGTGATCCAATGACACATAATTACTTCTTCGGTCCCACAAAGTTTGAGCCATAAAAAAAAGTAAAATCCATTTCCGAGTTTGGTTGAAAATTGCTCATTTTTTTATCTGGCTGATGTTTGTTGGGCGCCTTCCGTATGCCCAAAGAAGCCGTACAAATTTGGGAGGAATATCCAAGAATCTGTTTGTTTTGAAGTAAAGTTTTGATCGTTTATGGAAGGTTATGGAAGGTTGACAATTTGATTATTTGAAAATAACCTCTTTTTATGGGTAATTGTGTAAAAATGTCGTCCTGATGAAAATTCACCAGCTCCTGATGAAATATTTCACATTTTTTGGCACAAAATCTGTCACCGTTCCCTGATAAAAATTAAATCAACACTTACACTGAAAAAAATAAAACTGCTTTTATTATATGGACAGTTGTTAACGAAGGGGGGAGGGGAGATTTGAGGTTACCAAAAAAGTGCCCACGTAGTTTATGGATGGTTCCTTCAGTACTTTTTGTTGAAATCACGTCTAAAAAAAATATGTCATACATTTAGTTTTACTGTCTCCATTTTTTTTTTCAAATAATACTTTTTTATATTATAAAATTGTCATATATTTTTTATAGAAATAGTTCAACATTGAAATGTTTTACCAAATATAAACAATTTCATCAATTTTGTTTGAAGTTTTGTCCAAGTCTAAAATCGATTATTCTTTTTTTCCGCTTCAAACTTTTTTCCCCATTTTGTTTCATGATGATTTTGAAGGGGGGAAGGGGGAATAAATTTTTAATAAAATTAATATTGGTCTTTTTGAAAATTTTAGTGTTATGAAAAATACGGTATTTTGTAAGATAAATTGTAATAGGTACAGTGAACATTCAATCGACATTTTGCGTCTTCTAAACATCATATCAAAAAACATGATTGATTTTTGTGTTTGCATAAGGATGTTTTGTGAAAATTGAAGTAATTAATAGTTAGAAATGTATAACATTGGTAATAAATATAAAATGTTAAATTGTTTGACATCCACATTTTAATTCTTTTTGATTTTTTTAAGAACTTACTACTGCTAAGATACCGTAGATTATAATCGAACAAATTATCGTGTTCCAAAAACGATAACGATACTATTATCGTTATCTTTCCGACGATATCGTAATATATTTTTAAAACCTTGATAAGTTTATGTTTAGACATTTTTTGGAAAATATACAACACTTATTCACAAAAAAAATTATAAAACAATTTAGAAAAAAATTTTTTTTAAAGTTTGCTGATTGATAAAATACACCAAAAAATATGAAAACTGAGGGTTAACAGGTCAACCTTTCAGAGTTAAAATTTATAACGGTTATTTCGTATCTTCTTTATTTCATTTTTTGAAATAAGATTTTAAATTGTAGGATAAATAAAGATAAATTAAAATGAATTTGTTGCATTTTGCTGTTTTTGACAGCTGAGCAATTCTTTACGAAATCGTTTTTTTTTTTCTTTAATTTTAATTTTTGTATTTTTTAATCCGACTGAAACTTATTTGGTGCCTTCGGTATGCCCAAAGAAGCCATTTTTCATCATTAGTTTGTCCATACAAATTTGGCAGCTGTCCATACAAAAATTCTAAAATCTGTATCTTTTGAAGTAATTTTGATCGATTTGGTGTCTTTGGCAAAGTTGTGCGTATGGATAAGGACTACACTGGAAAAATGTGATTCACGATAAAAATTTTTTTGATGATTTTTACATTCACTTTTTGTCACTTAAACTTGATTTGCAAAAAAACATTTTTTTTTCATTTTCTGACCAAATTTTTTTTTCTATAAATTTCTAGAATGGGCAAAATATCTTTGACTTTATACATTTTTGAATCAATACTGATTTTTTTCAAAAAATTGAAATATTGGTCGCAAAATCAAATTTGCAATTAAAAAGTACTTTGGTGAAATTTTGATAAAGTGCACTGATTTAAAGTTTTAGCCATTGTCAGGTAACTTTTTTTTTAAATAGTAACAAATTTTCATTTTTTTAAATAAGTGCTCATGTTTGCACATTCTTGAAAAAAGAACTAGTTTTGAATAGCTGAAAAAAAAGCTTCTCTATATTTTGCTTTATTGAACTTTGTTGGTACGACCTTTATTTGCTGAGATATTGCCATGCAAAGGTTTAAAAACAGGAAAATTTTGACGCTTTGATGTTATTCTTGCATTTTGTGAATGTTGAAATGCTCATTCACAAATTATAATTTAAAATTTTAAATTGAATTAGTGTAAGGATGATTTTTGAGCTGTAACAACATTTATTTTATCAAACTTAATCAGAATGGTGTTTTTTCAATAATTTGCAGCCTGAAACGGTGATGAGATAGAAATTTGGTGTCAAAGGGACTTTTATGTAAAATTAGACGCCCGATTTGATGGCGTACTCAGAATTCCGAAAAAACGTATTTTTCATCGAAAAAAACACTAAAAAAGTTTTAAAAATTCTCCCATTTTTCGTTACTCGACTGTAAAAAATTTTGGAACATGTCATTTTATGGGAAATTTAATGTACTTTTCGAATCTACATTGTCCCAGAAGGGTCATTTTTTCATTTAGAACAAAATTTTTCATTTTAAAATTTCGTGTTTTTTCTAACTTTGCAGGGTTATTTTTTAGAGTGTAACAATGTTCTACAAAGTTGTAGAGCAGACAATTACAAAAATTTTGATATATATACATAAGGGGTTTGCTTATAAACATCACGAGTTATCACTATCTTACGAAAAAAAAAGTTTTGAAAAAGTTGGTCGTCATCGATCATGGCCGTTCATGGTCACCCGCGACAGACAGGGACGACGAAACAAAGAGAAACGCAAAAAGTAACTTTTTCAAAACTTTTTTTCGTAAAATCGCGATAACTCGTGATGTTTAAAAGCAAACCCCTTATGTCTATATATCAAAATTTTTGTAATTGTCTGCTCTACAACTTTGTAGAACATTGTTACACTCTAAAAAATAACCCTGCAAAGTTAGAAAAAACACGAAATTTTAAAATGAAAAATTTTGTTCTAAATGAAAAAATGACCCTTCTGGGACAATGTAGATTCGAAAAGTACATTAAATTTCCCATAAAATGACATGTTCCAAAATTTTTTACAGTCGAGTAACGGAAAATGGGAGAATTTTTTAAACTTTTTTAGTGTTTTTTTCGATGAAAAATACGTTTTTTCGGAATTCTGAGTACGCCATCAAATCGGGCGTCTAATTTTACATAAAAGTCCCTTTGACACCAAATTTCTATCTCATCACCGTTTCAGGCTGCAAATTATTGAAAAACACCTCTTTTTTCGCATGTTCAAAAATGGAAGGGGTCGTACCGCCCCTCCGTCACGAGATATCAAAAAACGGACCTCGGATTCGTGATCAGGGACAAAAGTTACCCCTTAGGACAAAGTTTCACGCAAATCGAAGAGGGGTCGGGGCAACTTTTCCCGATTTCGTGTGAGTTGGTAGAGAATTACCCAAATACCAAAATTAATTGCTCCAACTCTGAGAGATCAACTTTTTTGTTCGGATTTTGTAGTAATTTCGATTTTTTAAATAAATATTTTATGTTTATGCTTTGGAATCAGATATTTGAAACCATCTGTATAAAATAAACTGCGTATTACGAGAACAGCTCTTTCAACCAAACATTAAAAATTGTTTTACATAATGCCCCTTTCAATAGTGACCAACATCACGGCCAAAGAACCAGCGATGCCCACAATTGTAGCCTTGTTTACCACCCTGACAAACGCAGAAGTAAAACGGAGAACAAAACCATGCCAACAATCCATTATTGTCAGTGCAATGGTCGCTTGCAGTGATCGTCGCCATCTTGGATCCACGGTGAACCATGTTGGCCTGCAACATGCCTTCTTGGACCTCATTTTGTGTTGTGCTGTCCTGGTCCTTGACAGGGAAAAAACAGGACGACTAAGCGAGAAAAATGAAAAGTGTCTACGTGTCATGAATTGATTAGGCGAGAAAACCCTGTTTGCCCTCTTATTTCTTCCCCCACAACATAAACGAGGACACACTGTTGCCAAGACCTCAAAATTGTCCCCCCCTGCCATGGCCTGCTGAGGTGCAGTTTTCCCCGTTTTTCTTCTTCCTCCCCGAGTCGACATCATTTGTACCGAAAGTTTTGTTACTTCTTCGAGACAGCTCAGTTCTTTTTTTCATTTTCTTGGCAGCAATGTTGGGTTTCGAGAGCGAACAAAAAAAAAGTTGGAAAATTGCTTATTTGTAATTTTCTTCGGACTTTTTCCCCCTCAACCCTGTTTCGAAGGGGGGGAAAGTCGGAGAAGGCTCCACCGGGGGGAAACTTTTGCCCCTTTAGCTTTTTTTCGATGTATTACATTTGTTGGTATCACTTGTTTTACTTTTTTTTTTTGCTGCCCCTGGACCAGCACCGAAGACGAAATGATGGCGCAACATCGTCAAGTGTAAATAACCTTAACCGGAGAAAACGTCGCCGGGAAGTGGCAATTCGTTTTGCGTAAAAATAAAACGAACCCCGAAAGAAGGCTCCCTTCCTCGAAAAGAAACTGTTGATTTACTTTTGCTGAGCAAGCTTGTTAGAGCTGCAGGGGAAAGGAAATGTCTCGTAACTGTTTTGTAACGTTTGATTGAAGTGAGGAAAAGGTTGAAGTTGTAAATTTGCAGAAAATAAAATGCCCGTGTAGCCAATCTTAATTTGCAATCGAAAATGAGTTTTTGATTTTTTAAACAATAAAATGCTTTGTTTTTAAGTTTCAAGATTATTTAGTTGATTTGTTTCGAAAAATGTTTGCAATTAAAATCATTTTAAAAAATCACTAAAGCAAAAGAAAACCTCAACTAAAAAAACTTTAGATATTTGATTTAAAATTTTTATGTTTATCAAACTGCTGGTTGCTGAGAAACAGCATTTTAAAGGCCATATTTTATAAAAAAAAATGTTTTTTTGCAATTCCGTCATGAAACTACTTACTTTTCCTGTCATTCTTGAACGACGAAACAGCCTACTTTTCTGTACCAAAAATAACAGAATCGAATAGTAACCCTTTTCAAAACAAATGCTGAAAAGTTCTGCTTTTCAGCACAGAAATGGATGCTGAAAAGTTGAACTTTTCAGCACTTGTTAGGAAAAGTTATACTTTTCAATATTTTTTTGATTTGAACGATTCATTGACTCAATGCATGGACATTTGTCCTATAATTCTGACCAAAGTGTGTTTTTCGGAATTGCAAAAAACGTTGTATGGAACTCGTTGCAAAACTTGATTTTTCATCACTCGTCGTATTTATCTAACTCGGTGAACCTCGTTAGATAAATGTACGACTCGTGCTGAAAAAATCCTCTTTTTGCAACTTGTTGCATAAACTACTATTCTCCCTTCACTTAATTAGCTCTAATTTTTTAACTTGCGTACTTCGGAAACTGTTGGATAACACTTTTGTCATGTTATCTAAAAGTTATGATAATTTTTTAAAAATGGCAACACTGCCAACGAATTTATAGCATTTTGTGCCACAGCTTGAAAGATGTTATTTTTAATATCAATTAAAACATATCCAAAATTGTGATTTTTCAAAAATGGTTTATTATAACTATTTTTTTCTGAAAAAAAACTTTCTAAAATTTGTTGATCATTTTTTTTGTTAAATGTTCTATTATTGTTACTAAAAGTAATTGAAGTAATGCATAAAGTATTACCTTTTGAAAGGGCTACTTGTTCATTTTGAATTTTTTTAAATGCTTGGATTAATTAAAAAAAAATCATCAAAAAATGCTACCCAAATTTTTTTTCCGAAAATGTTATGTCTCTGGTCTACCAAATTTTGCACCATCCTAATCTCAGGCATGAAATATGCATTTTTAAGTTCCCTAAAATTTTGTTTTGGGGAGTTAACTTTTAGTCATTAACAGTCAAATAGAAAAAAAATGCCGATTTTGTGAATTTTTGCTCAGCATTTTTCAAGTGAAATTTTTAAATTTGTTTTAATTATTTTTGAACTTTTTAAATATTACTCAAATTTGAAAATATTTAAGTGTTTTAATGTTTTGATGTTTTAATGTTTTAATGTTTTAATGCTTTAATGCTTTAATGTTTTAATGTTTTAATGTTTTAATGCTTAATGTTTTAATGTTTTAATGTTTTAATGTTTAAATGTTTTAATGTTTTAATGTTTTAATGTTTTAATGTTTTAATGTTTTAATGTTTTAACGTTTTAATGTTTTAATGTTTTAATGTTTTAATGTTTTAATGTTTTAATGTTTTAATGTTTTAATGTTTTAATGTTTTAATGTTTTAATGTTTTAATGTTTTAATGTTTTAATGTTTTAATGTTTTAATGTTTTAATGTTTTAATGTTTTAATGTTTTAATGTTTTAATGTTTTAATGTTTTAATGTTTTAATGTTTTAATGTTTTAATGTTTTAATGTTTTAATGTTTTAATGTTTTAATGTTTTAATGTTTTAATGTTTTAATGTTTTAATGTTTTAATGTTTTAATGTTTTAATGTTTTAATGTTTTAATGTTTTAATGTTTTAATGTTTTAATGTTTTAATGTTTTAATGTTTTAATGTTTTAATGTTTTAATGTTTTAATGTTTTAATGTTTTAATGTTTTAATGTTTTAATGTTTTAATGTTTTAATGTTTTAATGTTTTAATGTTTTAATGTTTTAATGTTTTAATGTTTTAATGTTTTAATGTTTTAATGTTTTAATGTTTTAATGTTTTAATGTTTTAATGTTTTAATGTTTTAATGTTTTAATGTTTTAATGTTTTAATGTTTTAATGTTTTAATGTTTTAATGTTTTAATGTTTTAATGTTTTAATGTTTTAATGTTTTAATGTTTTAATGTTTTAATGTTTTAATGTTTTAATGTTTTAATGTTTTAATGTTTTAATGTTTTAATGTTTTAATGTTTTAATGTTTTAATGTTTTAATGTTTTAATGTTTTAATGTTTTAATGTTTTAATGTTTTAATGTTTTAATGTTTTAATGTTTTAATGTTTTAATGTCACGCAAAATGTCGCGATAGTTAAACCAATTAACCTTCCCTGGCTCCAACAAAATCCTGCTCCGGAAAGTCTCTCTTAAACGCGAACATCCGTTATTTTCTTAGCAAATTACCTTTTCCGTGCGACACACCTTTGCACCTTCCCGCGGGGAGATTTCACTCAAGTCAAATTAAAATCGAAGCAAAAAAAAATGTGGCACACTTTTCCTGCGGCAACCAAATGCACCCTCGAGAGGGGAAAAAAAGTTTTTCTTCGAAGGAAAAGGCAAGAAAAAAAAACCCTCGTATGTAATTTAATAAGTGCGCACAGACTGGTGGCACACCTTAAGGTTAAGCAAACTGCCACCTCTAGTCTAGTTCTTAACCACCTGTATGTGAGCACTGCCGCTAGTCAGCACTATAGCTGATTATAGGGCCCGCTGCGATTGCGAGAAGAAGCTCTTCGTGAAAAGTGTGCGTGCCACAAAATATTCAACCAGCTGCCGCCAACGGCTCATTTTCGTCCAGCCTTTTTTTTATGCTGCCACTTTACATAAGCAAGAATTTCCTCGATTTTCCACCTGGAAACAGTTACTTAGACAAATCGGGTGAACACTTGATAAAAATGTCAAATGTCGAAAATATAAATTTAATTTAAAAAAAAGCAAAAGCGCAACAAAGACAAATCAAATAAAAAAATAAAAATGTCATCTCCCATTGTCTGTGACTGCAACGACTCACCACGGTTAACCCGTTCTCCCCGCCTTCCTGGGGCAGGTTTGTTGGGTTCAACTTTAGCGTTTACTCTTTTGCAGCTTTTTCCTCCGGAACACTTTTGGGATTTCAACGGGAGGAGCAAAGAACTGTGGGGGTGGAGGCCCTTTTTGGCCTCGGAAGCCCCAAAGGCCGCAGGCAAAATCGCAATCTCGTTGGAGTCTCCCAGCCCAACCGGTGAATCTTGTGTGCAACAGTGCTGAAAAGCAGGTGAACACTGACCGCAACTTTAATATCCTTTTAAACCTAGAGCTTTATTGTGGTGCGGCGGTGTAATTTTTAATTTTTTTTTGGTCTTTTAGATATTTTTACGGAAAAGTACGAACTTCAATCTTTCAAGTAATGTTGATTCATCAGCGTTCGATTATAACTTTAATAATAATAAATAACTAAACAAGCAGTGAGGAATCTGCTTACTTTCTGAGGTTATGGAAAATTAGTCGTTTGAATAGTGAAATTTGACAAATTGAGTGGAATAAGGAACCAATAATTAAACTGCCATTTAATCAATGGCAGTTGAACAAACAAATCTAAATCCAAATCACTTTTAAAATTTCAATCAAAGATTATATTCAAGTTTGTTTATCAAACTATATCTAGAACTCTACTTATTATATGAAAAAAGTTTTAATTTACGTTATTTTAGCGATATCACTTGTTCACGAATAAGGATCACATAAGCATGTCTTATATAAAATAAATGGTTGACAAATGTTGCAATTTTTCATGCATTTGTTATTAACTGGACTGCAGCTTTCCACAATGTTCAATATAAAATAAGAAGAATCATATAAAAGAAAAAAGTGTTTATTTCATATATCGCTGCTTTTTAGGGTCAATATGAATTGTTTTTGAAGTTTTGCTCAAAATTTCCCAAAAAATAAGTTTTAACTGAAAAACCAAAATAATTCGATTGTATACTTAGATTTGTTTTCAAATCAAGGTGTTTCGATCAGAAAAATCTAGTTTTCTTATTTAAAGACTAATTGAAAAATCGGATTGAAAAATATAACAAAATTCTATCACATTAGTACAATTTTGCTACTTTCAAAAAAAATGATAAAATATCGTTGCAACCAAAAAAATTCGAATTTTTCACATGTTGTACAAATCTGCGGAACAAAAATTCAAAATTTGTAAAAAGATTGAAAAGTTACTCTATGATTCAAAAGTAATAAATAAGCGTTATAAAATGTGCTCCGAAAAGTATTAACTCCATTTTACAAGTTTTTTCTTCAATTGAAATATAATTTAAACGGTGCACATCAGCCAGAGCTTTTCCACTCAGATTTTTATTACAGACAATTTAGTATCTTCAAAACTACGGGAAATATTGCCTTCAAGATAATTTACAAAAAAAATTGTCTATTTTAACAAACGGATTTTAGCAGAATTGGGTCCTTAAATTTGAATATCTAAGAAACAAATAAGAATACAACAACATCATTGGTTGCTGTGCACCCTTAAGTAATTTTTGGTCAAATTTTGAAAGGGGTGAGGCCAAAACTCTAATAAGAAATTGGCAATGGCCTTATTGTGGAATTCAAAAAAATCTAATTGCATTCCCAGGCAAATAGTTTTTTTTTAAATTATAAAACTTTTGTTTATCAAAAGTGAAAAAAAAGTTGATTAAAAAATCTGCAATTTTTTTCCGTGTACCTATTTTTTCTCAATAGTCCTCAACAATACCTACAACTTTGTCGAAGAGACCAAATTGATAAAAAAAATTCACTCAAAAGTTACAACTGTTTGAATATTCACATACCATTTTTGTATGGACAGCAGACAAAATTGTATGGAGACTTGTATGGGTGAACCAATGACAAAAAATAGCTTATTAGGTTATAGGGAAGGCCCACACAAAGTTTGAGCCAAATAAAAAAAATTAAAAAATTAAAATGGTCGAAATCAGCCGATTTCGTAGAGAGTTGCTCATTGATACTTTGAAAGTAATCATATTATAAAACAAATATTTACTTTCTGGAAGCTTAAAAAATCAACATGATTTGGTTGGTTTAAGTCAATTTTAGAAATATATTAATTATTAGATATCGTCTGTTATCGTCGATAAAATAATCGCCGATAGAATTATCGAAAAAACGATAACGATAACGATCAGGGTTGTTAAAATATCATAATATCAACTCTCAGCAACTACAATTATCCCGTCTGAATATTCATGCCTCAAATACAACTGCTCTTCTCTCCGTATTAAAACTCTCAGCGCCAAACATTGCCGTTCAAGAGCCAGACGACATGCGACACCTAGTGTTGAGTAGCAGAACAGAGCGAAGAATGTCGATTGAAATTTCCGCCCTTTGAGGTTATGTATGCGAATTCTGTTTTGTTAAATTCCAGCGTTCAAAACAACTTTTCTGCAAAAATTCGAGCTGATGCTTTGTTAACTTTTGATGCTCTATCATTTTGAACAATATTATTTTTTCAAAATATTTTTTTTTTCAATTTTTTTATTGCGTTAATTTATAGAGGGCAAAAAGTTTACACTCGTACTACTTGAATTTTTTCTCAAAAGTTGTTCTAAGAACTGTGTTCAATTTTAAATTTGCATTCCTATGTAACCGAACAGCGAAAATTTGAATCGTCATTCATCGATGCTTTGCGCCATCTGTCGGAATTTTTGAGCTTTTAATCGCGAATAGCCGAACATGTTTTCGTGTTTACACACTCGCGGTTGACATTTTCCTTTTCTCTCTCATTCCCATTTTCACGACCATCCTCCGCAACAGCGCTTAACCACAAAAGCCGCCACAAAACCAATTTCGCAAGCGCAGTTTAACGGGACGGCATGCGTGGTCGTCTCCCATCTTGCGTTCTCTCATTGCAGAGATTGGAGAGATTGAGAGACTCAGCGGTGAGAGCGCAGAGTCGAGGGAAAGGGGAGGAGTGATAGAGAGAGAATGACATCGCTGGGAATCACGAGACACTAGAAGAGAGCTCACAAGCTACAGTGACGGGCGCTATACTCTCGGATGTTTTTGGTGCAGAGATAATCAATTGATAGCTTTTCTATCACTCATTTGCAACACTGATAACTATAGAGAAACCCAAATGGCCGATCGGGAATGTTGCCTTTCAGAGCCTTAAGTTAATTTAAAAGACTGTGGTTGAATATAGCCTCTTTTCGGTGTAATTTTAACCCAATTGATGTGAATATGTGGGATTACACATAAATCGATGTAATTTTACACATTCTAGAAGTAATATTGGTAATATTTTAAAAAATCTTGTCTACATTCTCCGAGTAATTTTGTCTGTTACATAAGTATTTCCAGTTTTGGTGTGACCTTTGTTTTTTTTTTTTTTTACCATTAGGGTGATCTACGACGTGTTAGGGTGGTCCCAAAAATGGCAATTTTCTTCAATTTTCGCTAAAAACTATTTCAACCAATTATAGGATTTGATAGGACGTAAACAGAGGGTAATTAGTTGGTTAATCAGTAAAAATTGATTGAAACCCAAAAACCCCAGACTAACATTTGAAATGATCGTATGATAACGTAAAATGCTTTTCAGAATATCTCTGGACCAAAAAGCCTATGTTTTAAAATATCTTTATTAAACTCTTCCAGAAATTTACACGACTCCGAGGGTTTCTCGACGCGCAGAAACAAAAAGATGGTGAAAATGAAAAAAAAAACAGCAACATACACCCCGTTACCAATTTTTCGCCCGACAGGAAACTTTTTTTCGAATCGTGCTGCTTTCGTGATGGTGTAAAGATCGAGATTTACACCTATTTCGGTGATTTTTTCCGCAAAGAATCATTTATGATTATTTATTCTGTGTAAATTACAATTGGAATAAAACATTACTTCCTACGATGTAGGCATTTTGAAAACAAGTTGCATACCTTCACCTGCAGTTACACAGATACTTCGCACCCTTCGGTGAGAGCAAGCAGACAACAGACGATAATCAGCTTTTCTACACCAGTTTCGCCAGAAACAAGCTCGAGTGTGGCGCACTTTTGCCACCTGAACCACCCCCGTCGATAAGAGCTTTGTAAACAACACTTTCGCTGCACTAGATTCGATGGAATTGCACTGAAAATTTGTGCTTTTTTTTAAATTATTCTTCTCATTTTTTTTCTGCTTGAATTTTGATTGAAACGAAACATTTTTTAAACGTTTATAAAATAATTCTATTGAAAGTAAAAATTTAACAGATTTTTTTCCGTGCCTAAAGCATAGGCCTCGCCAAAAACAAGTGCACATGTCCCAGGTGTGCGGAAAACAACTAGAACATTGAACAACAAACCAACCAACCAGGTAGGGTGAGGTGCGCCGACCAACAGAGGACTTGGCGATTGTTTTGTGAGTTCTCACCCACAACGGCGAACAAAGCTCAGCTCGGCAGGGTGAGCATCACACTCGCAAAAACAAAAGAAACCAGAGCTTTCCCGGAAGCTTTTCCTGCCTGTTTGGAGCGTCAAACAGCACCTGGGAATTAGAAGCTCATGTGTGTGTGGGGGCGGTTAAGCTTGCGGAAAGGAGAGTGGGATGATGCTTGTGCGAAAATTTAAACATTAAATTTGAGACTAATCTTTTGTTGTTTGAATGAAAAGCAAAATTTCAAAGCCTTTTCACAATAGTCTAGATATAGTCGATATTTCTCCTTGGCAATTTTCCACTTTTTTTCGAATAAAGGTGGAAAAAAGTTAGGTGCACTTCTCTGGGGTAAACACGTAACATAAGGGCACGACAAATACCATCCATGCAAATTTTCCAGCTGTTGTGCTGAGCCCTTGGCAACCACGAAAGAAAGGAGTTCACACCGGCACACCTCCACAATGGAATCGGTAGAAGGGAGGATGTAGCGGAAAATGAGAAGTGCTTAATGAACCAAACAAAAGTGGATTGTTTTTCTAGTTGGAACGATTTGTGCCGATTGTGTGCCGATGGGCATTGTTATACGAGAAGGAAAATGGGTGGAAAATTGTGTTCTATTGCAATAAGCTGTAATTTTTCTAGTTTCTGGATTTTATTGTTATCGTTTTGAAAACCTGTTTCTTGTGTTGTACTGATAACATGTGTTGAACAAAGCGTAATAGTCGTATTGAACTTGGACAAAAATTGGAACGGCAAAAATTCAACAAAAAAATGCATTAAAGAACTGTAATGTAAACAAATTCAGAAGAAAACCAGCAGCCGTCCTAACGCAAGCTATAGTAAGAGGTCATTTAAATTGTTAATTTGTGATTTATCAAATTTAAGTTGCTCAGAAAAAAACGTACCAACAACTAAACATTCTGCAACTTAACCCTGCCTCGGGCTTCGATCTAGAAAATTGCCAAAAATCAATTTTTCAACGAATTTTTGATCTTTAAAAAGCATTGTGAAGAAGAACTCTTTACATTTAAGAAAATTCTAAGATTAAGATTATTATTCTAGATATCTGAAGTCACCTTTGGCTGTGTTTCATACTGAAATTACCTCTATATTATGTGAAAATAAGTACGCAATAATTTGTATAGTTTCCCAGACTCTACGCATTTTTTTACAATTCACCCTCTACTGCCCATTTTTTTCGCATTTTTATATTTCTCCCATCTTTCGGAGATCATTTTGAGCAACTTTTGTTCTACAAAAAACTTTACTTCTCTTGATCAACTCTCTACGAAATCAGCCGATTTTGACCATTTTATTTTTTTGTATTTTTTGCTCAAACTTTGTGGGGGCCTTCCCTATGACCAAAGAAGCTATTTTGTGTCATTGGTTCATCCATAAAAGTCTCCATACAAATTTGGCTGCTGTCCATACAAAAATGGTATGTAAATATCCAAACAGCTGTAACTTTTCAGTGAATTTTATGATCAATTTGGTGTATTCGGCAAAGTTGGACTATTGAGAAAAAAATAGGTAAACGGAAAAAAATTGCAGATTTTTTAATCATTTTTTTTTTTCAAAAAAAAACTCAATTTCCCAAAATACTTATTTTTTTTATTTTCGAGATTTTTTGATATGTTTTAGGGAACAAAAATCCGCAACTTTTAAGCTGTAGAGAAACATGGTAAAAAAATCTGTCGCTGATTTTTGGAAAAAAAATAAATTTTATACCAAAAAAATAACCTTAATTTTGTATGTAAAATTGAATTTGCAATCGAAGATTGGACCTCTGGTTGCTGAGATACAGCGGCTTAAAGTAATAGAAACAGGAAAATTGAAGTTTCCGAAGTCTCGCCCTAACAGCCCATCATTTTCTAACGTCGATTTCTCAGCAATTAATGGTCGGATTTTCAATGTTAAAACATGAAACATCTGTGAAATTTTCCGATCCTTTCAAAAAAAAAAATTCAAAATTTTTAAACCGAGACTAGCATTTTAAATAGGCGTGATATTCACTATTTGGCCCTTTGAAATATTAGTTTTGATTTTAAAGTTTACAAATTATTTTATTATCTTGATTTGCATGGAGACTTGTATGGGTGAACCAATGACACAAAATAGCTTTTTGGTCATAGTGAAGGACCCCACAAAGTTTGAGCCAAATCAAAAATACAAATAAAATCCATTTCTGGTTTTGGTAAAGAATTGCTCTAATGTGAAATTTTGTGATTTTCTACATGTTTGTAACCCCTTCACAAGCTCTTCTTTCCAATGATTTTTGGCGATGTTTTTTTCTATGGTGCCTGTTAACGCCTATGTTAACTGTTTTGTATATTTGACCATTTATGTACTTGACCCTTGCCCATAGTGTTGCACATCTTGACGATTTAGGAAGAAAGTGGAGATCACGATGAACAGCAGTATGATCGTCTGCTGTATTGAAGCCCGAGACAATACTTTGCGTCTCCGAGGGTTTCTCCTCTGTTTCGCATCGTATCGTCAGAGGAACAGAATCAGCTGATCTGCTACAGCTGATTTAGATCGTGTTAACCGTTGCAGAGAGAACATCTCTCCACGGGGACAGCTCGATGCTGTGCCCCGTGCGTTGTAAATAATAGTGCAATAAATGTTATTCGTTGTTGACTTTAACCCGGCGTTTTATTCGATCGCGTATTATACAGTGCCATTCTATAGCAGAAAATGTGGAAAACAAGCAAAACTTTTAAAAAAATTGTCTGTAAAAACATGACAAAGTTAAAATCGCAAAATATAACGATAGGAGTTGGTAGAATGGGCCAAATTCTGCCAAAAATAAACAAGATAAGTGCAAATTTAAATATAAAAAATAAAACAGGAGAAGTCGTAGAAAAGAAAAAAAAACTAAAAAAAACCGAAAGACATTCTGAAAAAAATGGCAGTAGAGGGTTAACAATGACTTTTGGGTATGACGGACGTAAATATATTTTTCTGAATCGAATTTCTGATCGAAAAATCTAATCAGATTTTTTTTAAATGTCCCTTTGTGTGTTTTTTTCAGTTATAAATAGTTTGGCCGGGAAACGGGAAAAATATTTTTAGAATACAGGGAAATTTTTAAAACAGTTTATAAATCTAAGTTTTCATTACATTGGTTATGTTTTTCATGCTTAAAATAATGGAATTTGCTCAATAATATTATTTGGTGATAATCTACACATTATTCTTAAAAAAATAGCTTAAATGAAATTGAAATTTGTTTTTTATTCTTTGTTGTGCTTCTCATTTTAGGCGTGCTCAATTTTTAATCCAGTGAGATTCAAATTTAATAAGTATTATATGAATATATTTATTTTATACATTATTTTACATGTTGTTTATTTTATTACCGTGACTTTCAATTATTTTACATGACATAATTTGAAAAACTTGAAAAATTTCTCAAAATAAAGTAGCGACAACAAATATAATTAAATCAGCCAACATTGAATTTTACATAACTTTTCAATTTCATGTTTTACATAAAACATACTTTTCAAATTATGTTTAAGTTACTACCGCCAACTAGGCAAAATTAGGACAGCAGTTTGAATAGATACAAAGGATTTAAGAACAATATTTTGAAATCGGTGTACTACTTGTTTTGTTTTGTTCCTGTTTTAACCGAAGTTATTCAAATTATTATGCAGAAACTTCATTCATTACATTTGTCCTGATTTGCCCAAGATGGCGGTGTTTGATGAAAAATAATTCAACATTAGGGTGTCCAATTTTCCCGGGTTTTTAAAAGGGAAAATAAATTTTAAATCCCGGGATTCCGGGAAATTTTTAAAACAGTCATAAAATCTACGTTTTCGTTAAATTAGATATGTTTTTAAAAGCTTACAATCTTATGATTAGCTCATTACTATTAATTGGTGATAATCTATACTTCAATCTGAACACTACCAGCAGTTTTTAGTTAGTTTAAAAAATATTTAAAATTATTTTTTGTTGTTCTTTGTTGTGCCTTGGATTTTTGATGAATTATAATTTTTAACCCAATGTGATTCAAATTATTTCATATAAATAATCTTTAAATTCTTATAAATATAGGGGAACAGTATCTAATTCCAGCGTGCCTCTAATGTTGCCATATCAGCACTTTACAGCTAATTAAATGCGTTTTCAACTGAAATCGAGTGATAAATAGCTCAATAAGAAGTGAGTAAGAAAGTTTCTATCAAAAATTGTGCAAAATTAGATGTTTAAATACTGAAAATCAGCAAATTGGATGGAGTTGGGAGCGAGTGCTTAACCTGCCAAACATACGAGAATTTCCCCTATTTCTTAATTTTTTATTAAAAATGACTACAAAAGCTTAAAAAATCATCGAAACTGTTAAATAAACAAGAATTAAAAAAAAATAAAGTGATACAATTCAATGTTAAATTTTAGAAAATTTTAGAATTTCATGTTTTATATATGATTTTTTTTACAAATTATCTTTTATTCACTACCACCAACTTGGGAAATCGGGACTGCAGTCTTAATAGGTACAGGGTATTTTAGAGCAATAAATTTTGAAAATCAGTGTACTCAATAATTAAAAAAATATCAACACATTATGCAAAACATATTGACTTGAACAGCTGTCTTAATTCGTTACTATTGTCCTAATTTGCTCCAGGTACCGATTTTTGATGAAAAATAAATAAATTTTATTTTTTAGAGCTTAAAATCATCATTAACGGTGCACATCAACCAGATCATTTGCACCTAGATTTTTGTTACAGACATTTTAGTATCTTCAAAACTACGGGTACCATCAACATATTTTTTTATTCATCCCCTGAAGAACTGTCCACAAAGTAATTTACAACAAGTTGATTTATTTTACATTCTTGGTATTGCAGGATTGGGTCCGTAAGTTTGACCATTTCGGAATAAGAAGACAACAAATTCCTTCGTTGCTGTGTACCCTTAAACGTAAATATTTAAAAATAAATAAAATTTAATGAAAAATATTTAAAGTTCTTAAATTTTTAAAATTGTCCCTTAAAAGCCAAATTTATGTTGATATATGCCGAATACAAATTTGTTAATGCTTCTTATTGATTACTTCCGTTTTCATAGTGGTGAAATAGCCGAGTGGGTTGGGGCGCGGACTTGGTTATCTGAATATGACTCTCGTCGGATTGATGTTATTTTGAGGTGAGCAGACCTGATTTTTTTCTCTTCGGTACATGCTTTTTGTGTACACGTTTTCTCATACAATATTACATGCATTTTCTCACAAAGGTGATGTGCATGCTTTTGCATGCGATTTTACCATCGGATTTTTTGCTGTGCAGATCATTTTTTTCAATTTCGGGAATTCCCAGGACAAAATATAAATAAATCCCCGGATTCGGGAATTCCTGGTCTAGGGAAATTCCGGGATTATTGTACCGGGAATTCCCGGGATGGACGTACTATTTAAAATGATTTTTTTTTAATTTTAAGTCATAAATTTTCGAAAATGTACGTAATTTAATACTAAGTCTTAAAAAATAGAAAACTTTTAAAGCACTAGGCATTTTGCGGATCACTAAACTAAAACTTAAACAATTTTCCCTTATAAGTCAAATTAATGCTACTGTTGTGCTTTTATACATTCTAGACTCGATTATTCGAAGGCCTTGGCAAAATTTCAGTTCGAATAATCGAATCACGAAAAAAATTTTTTTTCGCTGTCTTATTTTTTATTGTTCAGCTTTAGTACACGGAAAGGGGATCCATCGCCAAATCGCGATAAAGTTCGCTAAAACTTGCGAAAAATGTCGCTAATTTCTCAGCCTGCACAAAAATTACCTAGAATCGCTAATTTTTTTCGCTGGTTTGGAAACCGATAAAATTCTACCAAACCAGTGAAAAAAAACACTGGTTTGGTGAAAAATGTCGCTGTTTGGGGGATCAGTTTTGCTAGAATCAGAAAATTTTCTCGCTGGTTTGGAAAAAGCGGCAGGGCACCAAAATCAACCAGGAGATTATTGTACTGGTTTTGGGAAACAATTCGCTGGTCCAGCGGATTTCTTCACTGGACCAGTGTTCTTTTACGCTGGATCAGCGTTTTCTATCGCTGACGTCCGTTTTTTTTCCGGCGGCAGCAGCTCATACCAAAATCAACCAGGAGATTATTCTACTGGTTTCGGCGAAAAATCCGCTGGTTCAGCGAATGTTTCCACTGGACCAGTGTTTTTTTGCACTGGATCAGCGTTTTTTATCACCGACGTTTGTTTTTTTTGTTTGTTTTGGCGGCAGAAGCCTATGCCAAAATAAACCAGAGGATTTGAGAACCAGAGATTAATTGGGAATCGTGTGAAGATTTCGCAGTAACGGAAGCAGAATTAAAAGAAAGTCCAGCCAGGTTGTACTTACTTGCCACAGCACAAACTGTTCCGCGGCCATGGTCAAGTTCCTCGCCTACGATTCTTGCTGCCACCTGCTTCTTTTCATTGAAAAGAACCATCACCTGTTGAGTATGTATTTTAATGCTGAACACTTGATGCAGAACTTTTTCATGCTTTTTTGTTTTGAAAAAACCCCTAAAGCAATTCGATTGCCACAAATCGCTTCCAAACGTGAACAATAACAAACATTTATGACAGCTGTCGGAAGGATGTGTATCAAACCAGCGAAAACTTTCGCTGGAAAAGAAACCGTTTCGGAAATAACAAACCAGCGAAACCAAGTTGCTGGATTTGATTTCGCGCAGCCACCTTTTTCAGCGAAAAATTTCGCTGGTTTAGAGAAAAATTTCGCTGATATCAGCAAAACCAACCCAGCAAAATTCGGTCGCTGGTTTGGCGATCGATCCCCTTTCCGTGTAGGACCCCTAAACTACTCTAATTTAGATTTTTTAAATCCAAGATGGCGTTCAAATATCGGTGATAAAACATTGAAAAAATGCATTTTTTATTTATTTTATGGGAAATGAACCATTCAAATTTAACTGAAATGGAGTTGCAAACCTCAAGCTTGATGTAAAAAGTGAGAAAATAAAAAAAAAGATTTTTATTTTGTTTGTGATTCGATTATCCGAAGTCCTATACAAACCTTCGGATAATCGAACTTCGGATAATCGAAACTTCGGATAATTGAGTCTGGACTGCATACCGTATACAATTTTTAATACATTAATATTCTTATTGATTACTGAGTATTCAACTGTTCATCTATTTTCACAACTAAATCTGAATTTCCAAACAAAAAATTTGTTGTTTTTTTTCAGTTTGGGGAATTCCCGGGACAAATTATAAAAAAAATCGGGCTTCGAGAATTCTCGGCTTTGGAAAAATTTTGTATGTTGTATGTTTTATCTTCCTTTAAATCAATTGATAAGGGAGAAAAAAAAACAAAATATAGGAACATTTCATCCGGTGAACCAAAAACTTCAAAAAAATCCACCCTGTTCAAACGCTACGCTAAAATTCGTCAAATATCTCCACCACCCAAAAAACAAAAACCCAATTTGAAAAGTGTGCTTCAAATTCCCGTGGAACTCGATGCTAGCCACTTTCCATAAATTTATTGTTATTTGTTCGGACGCTCAAGAAGCAGAAGCGCACCCGACGACGACGAGGTTGTTGATGATGATGGAGCTCCGTTGCTTGCTCTCAAAAAGATGGAAAGTGCATCGTCAAAAGAATAAATAAAAGCAAATTCTTTCGCGCAGAAAGAAACAGCAACAAAAAAATAAACTCACAGAAAAGTTTTCCGCTGCTGCTGTTTTCCCGCTCTCAGCTCATAACTACTTTTCATTCGGAGGGAAATTCTGGATGGGAAGCTCGAATGGATTTTTATGAGTTTTGCATAAATTCAAGTTGTCGAGACTTTAAAGAATATAAAAAAAACAACATTCCAATGAAGAAATAGGTAGCGTCGGAACGCGAAAAGCGCACCAAGAATTCATCGCACCTCTTTTTTTGTTCTTTCACAACACGGTAAATTTGGATTTCACGAACAAAATAGTGAGAACAAGAAGAAAAGCTCAAGAAACAGGCGCGAGGTTCAAATAAAAAGCTTGAAATGTAAATGTGTGAGCTTTGATAGCACTATCGGCTTCAAATTTTTGCGATGCAAAGCTCCTGAAGATTTAATTTGTTAGCATAGTTCGATTATTTCCCCCAAAGACATCAGCGCCTGCCCGACTGAGCTACAACGAGTCAATTAATTTTCACTTTTGTCACGATAAATTATGTTTTGTGTTTCTCCGCTTAACTCGACACTTTCGACGCTGTTTTGCGCGACAACATCAGCATTTTGGTGTAAAAAGCAAAAATTGACCGTTAAACAATCCCAGAGCCCAGAAATCGCCCAGTCAGCACCCACCACAGCGGACCAGTGGGGGAAATTAAACCAGAGGTCAGGGTTACAAAAATGGCTACCGGGAAACAATCATAAAATTTATTTTCCTATCAAACTCGTCACAGCAGCGTGAAATTGAGGTTATATTATTTTTTTGACAACCTGCACAAAACTTTGCCAAGTAAAAGTGGGTTTTAGGGTAAAGGGCAAACGATGTCATAATTGTTGTGTCGAATCATAAGAAGATTAACAGTTGTGGTAAACCAAACCTATCACCCTTTACCCTATGGTGTGGTGGAAAGCCATGGCCGGCGAGCTGGAAAATTGCTCCGTTTTGGGTTGGCAGTCGCAGCCTGGCAGAAAATAAAAAGCTGCGCGACGTTAAGCCAGGAGAAGGGCAGAGGGAAGGAGGGTAATTATTCTTTTCAAACTGTCCGTTTGAAGATCAAAAATTCAAAGGGATAAAAGTAGCAGAGACCCGGAGGTTTCGCACGAAAACCGAGTTACCCCGGTGAAGTTTTCTCTTCCCCATCGCCGCTAATTGGAATTGGAACTGCTGACCAGAACGGTGGTGTCGCGAAAGCGTCGAGTGTTATTATGAGATGGTCTTTGTTTTTTTGACGGAAATTGCTGAAGTATGTTTTAGGGAATTTAATACATAGCACGTTATTGATGTTTCTATTTTAAATAGAATGATAAGTTAAATCCATAAATCGAGTGGTTAATTTTAGTATTTCTTTTACTTAAAAACTATTCTCTTGTTACATTATTTGATTTTTGCTTAATTTTTTGTATGTTAACATTCCAACGCTCAAGGCTCCAAAAAAGTTGGAACGGTAATTTCAACTCAATGGTTCTCGGGCATAACTCAACCAATCAAGATGAATGTCTAGATGATTCTCGAACTTTGCAGAACTTAATTTGATCAAATCTGTAATTTTTGCGATCAAAAACATCAAACATTTATCTGGTATGTAACTGTTCGTTTCTGAGAGTAGTACCATTTGCCTTTTTAGTTTTTTTTTTTTCACTTTTTCATAATTATTTTCCACATATCCCGCTAATGAATGATACCACTATCATTTTAATTGCCGATAATTGCGTAAATGCATAGTCTAGTAAGCAAAAAAAATCCAGCAAAGCAAAGTATGGCGAAGTTGTATGACTTAAAAAAATCCCAATTCTTGTAATGTGACTTTTTATCACTGAAACCGGAATTCCCAAAATTTTATACCTCAAATGCCTCGGTGCTTAACTGAAGCATAGAGCACGGTGCTCAAAATACCGTTATTATGAAAAAAATATGCACTCCGAGATTTTGGGGTCTATCGATTCCTTACACCATAGCGCATCTCTGTGCAAAAAATAAAAACATTCGCTGATGTAGTTTTCGAGATACAGCCCTTTTAAGATGTTACATCCGATTTTTAATAAGAAAACCAAAACAATCAATACAATTTCAGCACTTTTAAGAATATGCATTTCGAGATAAAGGTGTTTTTTGCTTCATATGACTGTCAAGTATCTCTGGGCCAAGTTTCAGAAGGTTTGCTGATGTAGTTCTCGAGATACAGCCATATTAAAATGTTATTTCCGATTTTGCAGAGCTTATGGGATTTTGGCTTTATGGGAAACATTGGCTATAATCGTATGAAAAATCATACAAACATCAAAAAATTATAGTGTTTTGGAATCGGGATGATGTCAGCAATTGATTGCATTTATATATACATGAAAATTTCACAAAACTACGTATTTTTTTGGAAAAATACTCATTTTTTTATTCTTTTTTATCCTGTTTTCAGCAGGAGGATGGTTCAAGTTTATACTTAAAATTACGATCGGGATTTTTTCATACATTTCGAAAGATATAACAATTTTTTTTTGCAAATTTTGCTAATTTTTCACAAAAATACGCATTTTTGAAAAAATACTGAAAATTTTATTTTTTCACAATACAGGCAACAAATGATCGGATTTTTTTTACATTTCGAATGTAATAACAACATTTTTCGAAAATATTAAACAAATTTACAAAACTACGTATTTCCGAAAAAAAATCAAAGTTTCAGTTTTTTTTCAATATGGGTGTCATCAAATTTCATACATTTCGTCTATAGTATTTTTTTTGAAAATACTCAAATTTTTCCAAAACTACGTATTTTAAAAAAAATGCTCGAATTTTCAGTTCTCTATAATATGGGTATCAAATGATCGAGATATTGTAATGAATTTGAAAGATACTCGAAATTTTCACCAAACTTCGTATTTTTTTTGGGAAATACTCAAAATTTCAAAGTTTTAAAATTTATTACATTCGAAATGTTTGAAAAAAAATCCGATTATTTGTTACCCAACTTAAATTTTGAGTGTTTTTTTTTCAAAAATGCGTAGTTCAGTGAAAATTTTCAAAAAAAAAATGTTATAGCTGTATAGAAAAATCGATCGTCCATGATTTTTTGCAAATTTTTCCAATTAATATTTCTCGAGAATTGATTTGATTAAGAAGCTTGATTTTGAGTCGGAGCCAAAAGCAAACCCTATACATTTTTTTAGTAAGAAAATATATATATATATATATATATATTTTCAAAAATATGTTGTTTTGTGAAATTTTTGAGTTTTTTCATAAAATAATATTATGACATTCCAAATGTATGAAAAAGTCCGGATCATTTGATACCCATGTTGCAAAAAACTGAAATTTTGTGTATTTTTTCGAAAATACGTAGTTTTGTGAAAATGTTGAGTATTTAAAAAAATGTTGTTATTACATTCGAAATGTATGAAAAATCCCATTCATTTGATATTATTATAGCAAAAACTTAAATTTTGAGGTTTTTTTTTCAAAAATATGTAGTTCTGTGAAAAATTCGATTATTTTCAAACAAATTGAATGACATTTGAAATGTATGGCAAAAACACGATCATTTGATACCCATATTGCAATAACAAAAATTTTGAGTTTTTTTAAGAGTAGAAAATTACATTTTCAAAATACAGGAAAAAAACGCATTTCTGTGAAAATATTCATCTAACTATAATTACAATGTAGGTATAGCTGCCTTCATCTCGACTCCAAAACATTACAATTTTTTGATGTTTGCATGATTTTTCATTCGATTGTAGCCTCATATAAGCAAAATCCCATAAGCTCTGTGCTTCAGTTATGCACGCCTCGGTTTTGCATCCCCCATATGCGGTGCTAAATCGAGGCAGGACTGTATAATATTTCTGAAAAAATAAATAAATTATAAACTGTCAAACCAAATTACAAAAATCAATTTAGGATGCAAAATCAAATTCGCAATCGGCATTTACTTTACACTTTTTTCACCAACCGCATTTTCAAGTCATGGGCATTTTCAGGTTACGGTAAAATGATCATTAATTTTGCAAATGAATGTTTTGTAACATTTTCAGCACTCAAAATATCTCAACTTTTTTTAAATTTGGGAAATCAACATTTCGTCATAAAAAGTCCAATAAAAACAGTCGTTAGGTTTTTCAGTGTGTCAGTCCTATTAATGTGAGAAAAGCCCTTTTACTGACCTACAAATTTGCCGAAGTTATCAAACGAACGAGCCAAATGGACGAAAAAAAGTTACACTTTTCGTATAAGAGCAGTTCTCTAGGATTTCGGTCATTCGATTTTTTTTGTATTTTTTAATCCGACTGAAACTTTTTTGGTGCCTTCGGTATGCCCAAAGAAGCCATTTTGCATCATTAGTTTGTCCATATAATTTTCCATACAAATTCGGCAGCTGTCCATACAAAAATGATGTATGAAAATTCAAAAATCTGTATCTTTTGAAGGAATTTTTTGATCGATTTGGTGTCTTCGGCAAAGTTGTAGGTATGGATACGGACTACACTGGAAAAAAATAATACACGGTAAAAAAAATTTGATGATTTTTTTATTTAACTTTTTATCACTAAAACTTGATTTACAAAAAAACACTATTTTTAATTTTTTTTATTTTTTGATATGTTTTAGAAGGCATAAAATGCCAACTTTTCAGAAATTTCCAGGTTGTGCAAAAAATCACTGACCGAGTTATGAATTTTTTAATCAATACTGATTTTTTCAAAAAATTGAAATTTTGGTCGTAAAAATTTTTCAACTTCATTTTTCGATGTAAAATCAAATTTGCAATCAAAAAGTACTTTACTGAAATTTTGATAAAGTGCACCGTTTTCAAGTTATAGCCATATTTAAGTGACTTTTTTGAAAATAGTCGCAGTTTTTCATTTTTTTAAATTAGTGCACATGTTTGCCCAGTTTTGAAAAAAATATTTTTGAAAAGCTGAGAAAATTCTCTATATTTTGCTTATTTGGACTTTGTTGATACGACCTTTAGTTGCTGAGATATTGCAATGCAAAGGTTTAAAAACAGGAAAATTGATGTTTTCTAAGTTTCACCCAAACAACCCACCATTTTCTATCGTCAATATCTCAGCAACTAATGGTCCGATTTTCAATGTTAATATATGAAACATTTGTGAAATTTTCCGATCTCTTCGAAAAAAATATTTTTGGAATTTTCAAATCAAGACTAACATTTCACAAAGGCCAAACATTCAATATTACGCCCTTTTAAAATGTTTGTCTTGATTTGAAAATTCCAAAAATATTTTTTTCGAAAAGATCGGAAAATTTCACAATTGTTTCATATATTAACATTGAAAATCGGACCATTAGTTGCTGAGATATTGACGATAGAAAATGGTGGGTTGTTTGGGTGAAACTTAGAAAACATCAATTTTCCTGTTTTTAAACCTTTGCATTGCAATATCTCAGCAACTAAAGGTCGTATCAACATAGTCCGAATAAGCAAAATATAGAGAATTTTCTCAGCTTTTCAAAAATATTTTTTTCAAAACTGGGCAAACATGTGCAATAATTTAAAAAAATGAAAAACTGCGACTATTTTCAAAAAAGTCACTTAAATATGGCTATAACTTGAAAACGGTGCACTTTATCAAAATTTTAGTAAAGTACTTTTTGATTGCAAATTTGATTTTACATCGAAAAATGAAGTTGAAAAATTTTTACGACCAAAATTTCAATTTTTTGAAAAAATCAGTATTGATTAAAAAATTCATAACTCGGTCAGTGATTTTTTGCACAACCTGGAAATTTCTGAAAAGTTGGCATTTTATGTCTTCTAAAACATATCAAAAAATAAAAAAAATTAAAAATAGTGTTTTTTTGTAAATCAAGTTTTAGTGATAAAAAGTTAAATAAAAAAATCACCAAATTTTTTTTACCGTGTATTATTTTTTCCAGTGTAGTCCGTATCCATACCTACAACTTTGCCGAAGACACCAAATCGATCAAAAAATTCCTTCAAAAGATACAGATTTTTGAATTTTCATACATCATTTTCGTATGGACAGCTGCCGAATTTGTATGGAAAATTATATGGACAAACTAATGATGCAAAATGGCTTCTTTGGGCATACCGAAGGCACCAAAAAAGTTTCAGCCGGATTAAAAAATACAAAAATTAAAATTGAAGAAAAAAGACCGATTTCGTAGAGAATTGCTCATAATCAAAAGCCTATTTGTAAACTGAAACAACTTTAAGCTCATGTTTCAAAATTGTAATTGTCTATGGCAAAAATAATGATGCAATTTTTAATTAATGACGTAACGAAAAAATTTCTAATCTCGGAAAAAAGTTAAATTATACAGAATTTTGCTGCTAACAACCTATTTTCAAAAATACATCAACACTGTATTCTTAATTATGAAATAATTGGTGTCACAATATATTTTATCATGTTTTCTTTTTGTTTTGTTTTTTTTTTTCAAAGTTATTAAATTTTCATTTTTCACCATGTTTTGAAAAACGACGTAGAATTTAGAAAAATTAGGCATCACCCAATGAATCAGTAAAACAAAAAATGGAGAAGACAAAACATTTTAATTTACAAACATTTAGCACATAAAAAATCAAACTTTTTTACTATAACATTTATAAAGGTGTGTGTCAAATCAATGCTTTCACATAGTCAAATATTTATTACAAATTTTTACTAAACTTTCCATTCTCCAGAAGTTTAAAAAAGTGAAAGCAACAAACAAAATGATGTTGAGCGTTCAAGACGAATTTTGTTTAAACGATTTAAAAATTGTACAAAACATTAAAGCAAATTCAAGAAACAGAAATATTTTCAATAAGTATAGTTGAAATCAACGCTCTTGTTTAAAAAAAAAGAATCACAAATTCCCGAGATCATCCCATTTTTTTTTTGAGGAAATTTTGACAACTCCCTACTTTGTCTCGTCTGTCTCGAAATTCCGATTTGAATAGCCTCACTGAAATTTTGTTTGTGATTAATTTCATAAAATATAACTGATAAATTTAAAATAAATTTTGAATAATATTTCATCTAAATTTCTGGACTAATTGTCACTTTTAACTAATTTTATGTAAGATATCACTGACGTATTTTATTAGAATCTTATTTTATCAACACAACCAACTAAAAATATTTTTGGCTAATGACTGATTTCTTTGAACAATTTCAGAAAAGTCTAAATATATTTATGCTGGCTCAAACATGTGTAATATAGCTTAAAATGCAGGTAAATGCACTTAAAACTGTATCTAATTGATAAGATTTCTGTTTCAAATATGATTTTATTGACCGTTTTTGACGGGAGGGGCAATGGCTTTTGAAATGAACAAAATATTGCACACCTTAATATATTCCAACAAAAATTAACTAAATTCAACCTAAATCAAGTATTTGAGCAAAAACTGAATAATTTAATATGTAGTTATGTAGTAATGGCTCAAGTGAAACAAAAAACTTGCAAATGTTTTGCTGAATCCAAATCTTTTTCCAAATGACAAACGAATACCACTAAATCCGAATTAAAAGGCAAACTTATCACTTGCCATAAAAACACTCATAAAATCCTTATTCACGTCGGATTATTCGCAAAATCCCACCAACATAAAAAAATTCTTTGTTCCCCTCACCCACCCCCACTTCCCTCTCTCAAGGGGGGTGTCATAACTCACTGTTTCAACATCCCGCCACCGAAAACAACAAACACAAGCAGAAAAGTGGCAGCCCCGCTAACTTACTGCACAAAAGAAAAACACACCACATTTAAATAAAAATTTCCTCACACATTCAAGTCATTTCCAGCGAGACGAGTCGAGCCGAGCTGGAGCTCATTTCCTTTTTGAGTTTTCCCACATCCTCACGCCTAAGGGGGATGAAATTTTCCTCCCCAACTCGCACACACTGCGCCACATTGTTAGAGAGGGGGAGAGGGGGAAGGTTCGTTTATGCTTTCGAAAAGGCACCGCATTATACAAAATAAAAATAAATGTTGTTTATCCCTTTTTTTGTGGTTGGTGCGAATGTGCTTGTGTTGGATAAGGACGCAGATTTGGAAATCATGTAATTTAGATTAATCAAAAGTTGAAAAAGTCTCAACATTAAATGCAATTTCTCAAATTCTACCTGTTTCTTACCCTTCTCAATGGAACGTGCATCAACGATGCGTCCAAAATGGAGATGTATTAGTGACATCTTTGCATACCTCTACAACAGTGTTGCTTTTGTTGTTCTCAAAGATTGATGTCAAGATTTTTGATAGCAAAATAAATACAATTTATCTGTCCACGTGTGTACTAACCTGTCAGTATATTCAACCACAAAAGAAAGTTACTATATCCCTTTTCATCTGAAGCGTATTTTCCCTCAAGTTTATGCAAATTTTCCACGTCATGAAATCAGCAGAGCTCTTTCCATTTCGAGAAAAAACCGGAAAAACCGCGACCACTAGGGTGTAATATCAAAATCGATTTTCCAGCACAGCATTTTTTCAGTTCCTTTTGGGGTCCTAATGTCCCAAAGTTTGGGAACGATTGATTTAGTCCTCACTTTGCGCAAAGCGATTCAATTTTCCATATAAATTTGCATGAAAAAAATATTTTTTTTTGAATTTTAATATTTTAAAAATCTAAGTTTCTCGCAGAACTAAAACCAGATTCATATTTGGATGCTCTGGAAGGTGCTCTACAACTTTCCCGAAGAGAGTATGGTGCTAACTTACTCCTGAAAGAAGATACAGCGTCCTCAAAACTCGTCTAAAACGTGATTTTCGAGCAAAAAACACGTTTTAGACGAGTTTTGAACACGCTGTATCTTTTTATAGGAGCAAGTTAGCACCATACTTTCTTCGGGAAAGTTGTAGAGCATCTTTCAGAGTATTGGAATATGAATCCGGTTTAAGTACAGCGTGATGCGTGAAATTTATAAATATCAAAATCCAAAAAAATGGGTTTCCCCATACAAATTCCCATAGAAAATTGAATCACTTTGCGCAAAGTGAGGACTAAACCAATCGTTCCCAAACTTTGGGGAGTTGTTTAGGACCCCAAAAGGAACTAAAAAGTTGCTGTGCTCATTAGATTTGGACAATTTTATTTTTTTTTCATACAACCATATTACACCCTAGCGACCACCCACAAACACACACACACACTCACATACGCAAGAGAGAGATTGCGTTTGCGATTTACAAAAGGACCTTCTTTCTCGTGGAACCTTTTTTCCGCTGCTCCGAATTTAGCTCGAGATGATAAAAAGCAAAAAGTAGTGGTGCCGGTGGTGGTGATGGCGGTTTTAGCAAATATTTACTCTTTCACGCACAGCTAAAAACGGGCGTTATTTTTGAAAAGGAGAGCTCGGAGGGAAAAAAACCTGCAACACAAATACGAATTTTCTCGCGCGTGCACACACACTGGAAAACTAGGGTAGCGCAAATGTTATTAAAAAATCTTGACTCAACTCAACTCAACTCAACTCAACTCAACTCAAATCTTTGTGGAAAGTGGACAATCACAGAACTTAAAACCAATTTTGAGGAAAGGTGAATTTTCAAAAATATTGCGTTGCATAAACTCTGTTGACTTTATCCAGCCAAATTATGTTGAATTTTCAAAGCTTTCTCTTACAAAACAATTTTTGATAATATGGTAAGTACAATAAAAAAAAATCACAAAATACCGTATTTTCAAAGTACTCAAATTCACACAATTTGCAATATGGGTATCAAACAAAACGAAATTTGGTATGCTTTTTAACTGTTCTAGTATTCTTTCAAGTAATTACTCTAGTTTTCACAAATTAAAGTATTTTTTTCAAAAGTACTCAAATTTTCAAAAAATACAGTATTTTTTCGAAAATACTCATTTTTTTATAATTTGCATAATCGAAATGAAATTTGGTTTGCTTTTCACTTTTATTGGATTTTTTTTTTGTTAAATACTCTAATTTTCACAAAATATCGTACTATGTGAAAACTTTACTATTTCATTCAATAACCTTTAAAACAGTGAAAATGTTAGAGAAAATTTAAATCGTTTGATACCCATATTGCAAACTATGAAAATTTGAGTACTTTAAAAAAATACGGTATTTTCTGAAAATTTTAGCATTAAAAAGGCATAACGAATTTCACGTCGTTTGATACCCATAAAAATTATGAAAATTGTATTTTTTTTTTCGAAAAAAGGTATTCAATGAAAATTTGAGTTTTTTTTAAATATGGTATCTTGTGTAGAACTGAATTTGAATACTTTAAAAAAATACGGTATATTGTGAAAATTTTAGTATTTCATTCAAAAAACTCTAACACAGGGAAAATGTTGGTTAAATTTCAAATCATTATTGCAAATTATGAAAATTGGAGTACTTCATAAATAATACGATATATTGTAAAAATTTAAATATTTAACAAAAAAACACTTTAACAAAGTGAAAAGCAAAACAAATTTTGCTTCGATGATGTAAATTTATGAAAATTTTAGTACTTTAGAAAAAATACGGAATTATTTTGTAAAAAATTTAGTATTTCAGTAAAAAAAAGCTTTTGAAACAGTGAAAAGACACACAAAATTTCAAATCGTTTGCTACCCATATTTCGAATTATTAAATTGTAAGTACTTTAGGAAAATACGGTATTTTGCAATAACTGGTATTGAACAAAAAAAAACTCCAATGAAAGTGAAACAGCATACCGGCTATCGCACCCATGCTGCAAATTTTAAAAATTTGAGTATTTACGAAAAATACGATATTATGTGAATTTTTTGTTTGCGAGATATCCAAATTATCACAAAATACCGTATTTTTTTAAGTATAATTTACAACACGGTTATCAAACGTTATTTAACTCTAAGATACTAAAACTAAAAAAAATCTAAAACGGTGACATGCATGCAACATTTCAAATCGTTCGATACTCAAATTGTAAATTATGAAAATTTGAATACATTAGAATAATACGGTATTTTGTGAAAATATGCGTGTTTAACAAAAAACACTTATAAAAGTGAAAAAGCATACCGAATTTTGCTTCGATTGATACCCATTTTTTTTTTTTTTTTACAGTGAACAGACACGGACCACTGCGACACTTGCGTATCTATTGTAGTATGATCTGTTCTCAGGTTTTCTGTTTTGCTGCTATACACAGCCTGCCGAACGATCGTCTTCCGTAGCGCTATTGTTTGAGCGAGACAGTATTTGACGAATTATTCGAGCAGTTGCCCCCTCTCATTCCCCAGACCAATCCCCCAAATGCCATGCCACACGAGCACGAGAGACCGATCGGAGGACGTGGAGATGAGCGAGATTGAGGGGAAATCTCGTTTATTTTTGACCCATCTAGAGATCGTTACCGATCATATAGCCCAATCTTCAGCTCGAATTTTGCCTGAGAGCATGTGACCGAGTCGAAAGTAGCATTTGAAGCTCTTCTCTGCGTATTGTTACAGAGTTCTTCAACGCTCAGACTCAGTCGCCAACAGATCGTCCGAGAGATTGGATGAGATGGGTTTTGGGGAGGCTTGGGACTTGACAAAGTCAATTCCCGCAGCAGCCGATATCCCCTCTCGACCGCCACCTACCCCTTTTGCCTCGCCAGATGGGTTTCAAGCCATCGACCTTCCGCTTACAAAGCGAAACCCGTACCACTACACCACGGGAGCTCGGCATGCTACAATTTATAAAAATTTGAGTATTTTCGAAAAAACGCAAAATTTTGTGAAAATTTTCAAATTTAAAAAAAAAACTGTATCTTGCGAAGAACTGAATTTGAAAGGTTTCAAAAAATACGGTGTTTTGTGAAAAATTTAGAATTTCATTTAAAAAGAACTATGAAAAAGAGAAAATGTTGGTGAAATTTCAAATAGTTGATGATATTGCAAATTATGAAAATTGGAGTACTTTATGAATTTTACGATATTTTTTTTAATGAGTATTTTAGTAAAATAAACTCTTATAAAAGTGAAAAACAAATTATTAAAATTTCTTGAATTTCTAAAAAATATTAGCATTTCATTCAAAAAACTTTGAAAACAGTGAAAATGCATACACAATTTCAAATAATTTGATACACATATTGCAAATAATGATACTTTAAAAAAACGGTATATTGCAAAAAAGTGAGAATTTAACAAAAAAGTCTAATGAAAAAAGTATTTGTCAATAATCTTTAAAGTGAAAAAGCATAAAAAATGTCGCTTCGTTTAAAAACCATGTTACAAATTATGAATATTTGAGTATTTTTGGAAAAAAACATTTTTTAACGAAAATTTTAGTATTTTTGAAAAAAATACGGTATTTTGTGAATACTAAAGGATTTAATTTAAAAAAAACTAGAACAGTGAAAAAGCATATCAAATTTTGCTTCGTTTGATACAAATACTGCTAATTTTAAAATTTGAGTATTTTCGAATATAATATATTCTAAGTGAATGCATTGAAATTTTAACATTATATCGATTCATTAAGCCAATCTAAGATTTTTTAAAAATTTGTTACCGTCCGTTATCGGCGATAAGATTGTTGTTATCGTCAGACGCTAATATTATCGGCGATAATTCTATAGATTAACAACCTTGATATCTTTATCACCTAAGGTAGTTACTTTTGTTTTTCAAAAATGACATCCATTAATCCAACAGCTCTGAAATACCCTAACAAATTTTCACACACACACACAAAAACGAATGTTTGTGCGTTTCTTCGCGAGTCCCCATTAGAGACGACCACGTGGAAGCAAGAAATTACGACATTTATTGCTGAAAGGATGACACGTGGAACGACGTCGTCGGCGACGTTTCGAGTGTGTTTGCGCCGGTAATGGGCGTCCTTTTGTTTACCTACACTCGCGGGCTGATGAACAGAATGACAGCTCTGCCATGTTTACCTGAAAAGAAAGAGAACAGAAGAAATGTGAGAGTTGAAACTTGAATTTGGTGCAATTATGACGCATCAAGAGCGGTAAATGGCAAATTTGAGCGTCATTTTGACTTCCTAAGTACTACTTAAGTGGGATTTTAATGCTTTTTAGACTAAGGGTTGTCACTTTTAGACAGAATGCAAAGTAAATAAACTTTTCTTAACATTATTTATATGCTTTTTTCCTTAGGTCACATCGAACCAGTCACTTTTCCTCTCCACAATTGTGCCGTTTAATTTACAAAAAAAAACTCATCAAGATCTCCACAAAGAGAACCGAAAATTGGGGTGAAAACGCAAAAATAACTCAAACCGGAAAAGCCTCTCCCCCCTTCCGGATTCCGGAGAGGAAAGATTTATGGATTGATAAATAAACACCGGATATGAAATCTCCCGCCCGAAACTGCGGAGCATTGAGGTTGAGGTGTTGACGATTTCCAAGAAAAGCGAGCGCAAAAAAGAAAGAAAATAGTCAAGCCGGAAATATCCCAAATATGTAAATTCATTTGCTCCATCTGGTGGAGTGTTTTGCAACCTCTTTTTTTATTAGGGGAAATGAGGGTATTTTGGCATCTCGTCAAATTTGAGTTTTGTTTTGTTTTTCAGATTATAATATTTTCAAATAAACACTTTTTACCTTCAAGGTGAATCGATCTAAATTTTTCTTGCCAAAAAAAATCAGGGGTTGAAAAACCAATGATGCCTGACGATGCCTGATTACGACCGATGATGGAAAGATCCGTACAGTGGGAAACCGGCGCGTGAAACAACATCATAGACCCTCATCACAAGCGCCCAGATAGAGATAGAGAGGGTGGTTACACCGCGTGTGGGAGAAATGGTGGCTTTGGCAGGTCTTAAAAAAGCAAACACACACACAGATTCACGCTCGTAAAACATAACCACCCCCACATGCCTATAGAGAATGAAAAAAAATGAATTGCGGCCGAAATCGGGAGTGAGAGCAAAATCGTTGAATTTACGGGCTCCGGAATGGGGTTGGGGTTTAAGCTTGTTTTTTTTTGGCATTTTTTCATCTTTGATTTTATGCACGGATCGTTGGGCAAATCGATGGTGATTGATATCGACGGCAGGTGGGTTGTGATGCCTTCATTTTTGTTTGGGGGTTGAAATTTTATGTTTTACGGAACTGGCTAAGGCTTATCGTTAGCTTATCCTTCATCAAATCTTCCCACCTGAAGGACTTCAATTTAAAAAGTTGTAAAATAAATCCATTATCAAACATTTTTTGAGTTTAAAAATAAACTTGAAAGAAAAAAACATATTTTTTGTAATTTGTTGCTTAAAGTTTTTCTTTGCAAGATAATATATCAATATTAGGTTTAAAATTTGTAACTTTGGCCATGTTTTCGAATGAAATACCATTGTGATTTCCAAGACTATTTTTTTTATTTGGATTAAATAAAATAAGAATGGTAACTCAAATTCTTGGACATTTGTCACAATTTCAAAAATATCACTTAAAATTCCAAAAAAAGAGCTCTTTTAATTTACACCATTTTTATGCCAAACAATCGAAAACTGTTCTTATGGTAAAATGAGTAAACTTTTTGATTAAATATATTTGATAAAAAATTACAGCTTTCCTATATTTGAAGAATTGACCCATCAGTATTATTCCAAGACACATTTAAGCCATTATCAGGGACTAAAAATACATCTCAGAAGATATGTTGATGAAAATCTTATTAAGGTTGGAATAAACTTAGGGGGGGGGGGGGTAATTCTGTGGGACTTCAAACTACACTATTTTGGTTGCATTTTTACTAAAGAAGTCATTTTTTACTTTTAATTTGTCGATACACATGAGTAGGCAACACGACTTTTTGTCAAATTTCCTCTTGGTAAAAATTACTGATTTATTAGACACACTTCACTTTCTCCTAAATCATTCATCAAAAACCAATCTAAAACTTTGCACATCATTGATCAATAAAAACTAACACTTATTTTTGTGAAACAAAGCCGAGCTTATGTGGCAGTGAGGTTACGGGTTTCGCCTTGTAAGCGGAAGTTGATGGGTTCGATTCCTGTCTGGCTCGGCAAAGTCAGATCCCTTCAAAGAGTAAATCTGCTCACTGGGAATACTGACCGGTAGGGGATGGGTTTCGACTAATGGCGTGCTGGATTTCCAATCCAGAGGTCGTGAGTTCGATTCTCGTACCGGGATGATGAAGTTTAAAAAAAAATAAATAAATAAAAAAACAGACATGTTTGAAAAAATCGTGTTGCCAAAAACGGGATGGCACTATACCACTTTTCCGATGCAATATTTAAATATTTACAGTTAAAATCTCAAAATTACACAGCTAAAAATAGTTCAATATGAGTGAGTAATAGAAAACATTTTCAGAATACAATAACTACTGGGAATACATCATCTCTTTTCTTCTACAATAGTGCTGCTACATCTTTTCTTCTACAATAGTGCTTATAATGTGTAATTTCTATTTTTCTTCGATTCATAATTGTGGTAAATTCACACAATTCTGTTTAATTTGTAGTAATTTTTCACGATTTTACTAAGAGCTAAACTGAGAACTTTAATTGAAATGTCATATTGTTTTTAACTTAAAAATTCATATAAATCGTAACATTTTTTCATTTTTTTCTAATTAAAAGATTCTTGTAATGACAATAACTAGTCTTTTTGAACAACTTTTGTTCTACAAAAAACTTAACTTTGCTTGTGCAATGTTTTTCTTGTTTAATCTTTAGTATTATCCTATTTTCAAATTTCCGACTTTTTCCCGACAACCTCAAATATTGGGCAATCCTACCTGAAGAATATTTTCGAAACAAAAAACAAAATTTCTAAATAAATTAATCTGAAGAAACTTATCAATAAATTTCAGAGAAAAATACTTCAGAGGAAGCACTCATTATTTCGACTCAGATAGAAAACATTTTTTTTTTTTTTTGAAAACATAAACAACCAGTCTACACAAAATAACTGATACCTTAACAAAACAAATAATTTTTATTTGGAAAATGACAAACTGTTTTTTTTGTAACTCGGTTATTACTGGAAATGAAAAGGGAAATTTAAGTGTTAAAAATGACATTTTTTTTTATCGAAGAAGGTTTAAAAAAATATTTTTTATAATTTTCAAATAAATTCAAAATATCTTGGAATTTCTTTTTAAACATGTTTTACCAATTCCCTTTTAAATATAGCAAATTAGGATTTTTAATTTTTGAATCAATATTGATTTATTCAGTTGTCAGTACTCGATTATCCGAAATCCTCGGAAAAATTTCACTTCGGATAATAGAAACTTTGGATAATCGAATCGCGAAAAAAAAAATCACTGTCTTATTTTTGATTGACGGGCTTAAGTTAGACCCCTAAACTACGCTAAAGTGATTTAGAATTTAGAATCCGAAACATCGGAGTCTGGTCTGTATTTAAATGTTTATTTTCTAAAATTCCAAAATCATAAGACTGCATGTTTACCACTCATTTGATGCGAAATTATTGAAGTAAAAAAATCTTTAACCATATTTTCAATAAACTAAACAAAGGTTTCTTATTTATTACTGCAATTTATTTTAAATATGTATGTTTCTTTCAAAACAAACAACGTTGCATTTTAATTTGCATTTGAATGTTTTCCCGACAAATCAATAAATGAAAATCCAAAGCTTGATCTATAGTAACTGACCCATACTCACAATTCTTTTAATGAAATCCAGCATTTGGAAAATTAAGTAATTTGCGTTACATTACAAATATTTACCTCAAAAAAACTGCCAAACTAATGTTGAAATCGTTTTATTTTAAAAAAAAATGGCACGGAAATCTTTGTCAAATGCCATTATAGTCATATAATATTCTTGAGGGTAATACAAAATTATTCAAAAGATAGAAAATATTTTTCAAACAAGTATGATTGGATTTCCTGACTTTTTTTCCGACTTTTTAACAAAAAAAATCACAAATTCCCGACTTTCCAGATTTTCCGACTTAAGTGGCCACCCTGAATTTCGCCTTTCTATTATTTTTTTTCACTTTTTCAATTGCTTGCATGTTTTTCACATTTTCTGCTGTAGGATGGCATTAAAATTGTAAAAAATGAGTAGAGGCATAGTCTGGGACACTAGAAAAATTACTGCGACCATTTCTCATCACTTTTACAGTTTTTGATTTACAACATTTTCAGATTCATCAAAAATGGAGAGTTGCTTGCGCACTTTTAATTGAGCTATTTAATACTTTGTAACAGTCAAAAACACTTTATGAAAGCTGTAATTCATGATCAAAGTCGATAATAGAAATAGGCTGAGAAAGGGTTTATTTCCCCTTTTTCTTTTTACAATGTAAAAATACATTAAAAAAACTTAAACTGCTTTTAAAAGATTAAAAATTGGTTGGAAAATTGATTTTTGGTGAATTTTATATCGAAACCCGTCGGGTTGGGTCGTAAAGGGTTAAGTTTTGTGCAGTTTTTACTCTGAGCATATTTTAATTTTCAGTACCACAACATGAGGACTGTGAATAAGTATGCCATAAGAGAAATGCAAGGACCCATCAAAGTTTCCCTAAATATCAGAATAATTATTGATAAACTTGTGAAGACATCGATTATTGAGAATACATCGTTGAAAGTTTTTTTTTATTATTTTCAGTCCATTGATCGGAAAAGACGCAAAACTATTAAAAAAATATATTTTCATAAACTCATTGTCTGTTAAACTACTTTTTTCAGTACCATAACATAACTTATTTATAAAGTGATACGTTTTGCTTGGAAACTGAAATTTAGTTGTATTATTGAAAAGTAAACAATGAAAAACATATTTTTGTTGACAATCAAATGTTTGTTCGGCAAAAATTTTTAGTTCTGATATGTATTACTTAGAAAAAAAATTACATAAAACCGTCTTTTGAGTTAAAACACAACATGAAAATTTTTTTTCTTTGTTCTATTTTATTTACAAAAATATGAAGAAAATATTTCCAAGCAAATGCATATTGTTATGAAAAATACACTGATTGTCTGAGAGGAAAAAAAAAATCAATCTTCGTTTACAAAATATACGAATCATCAAACTGACTCCAATTCACTTTAAATCAAAATGCACATTTCCAAGTGGCATCAAACTGTATCAATTTCACGCGAATGGAGATTTTGCTGTGCAGATTTGAATTCATCAAACCCCTTCCGGCGAGCCAAACTTTTCCTTATCTGTGTTGAAGCGAATTTTGTCCTCTTTGGGGAAAAGCAGTAAAACTTTTTTTTCAAAGTTCCCACGGGAAAACGATTTCTGCCAATTCAAATTCGATAAAGTGACGCAAGCGCCAAGCAGAAAGAAGATTGAAACGTGGCACTTACTCCACACTTTTCCCAAAGGAGCACAAAGTTTGGAATTAATTTCTACCTTCTGCTGGACACTCCGGATGCCTGGGAAGAAAGACACACGCGGAGAGTTCGTCGTCTCCCGAAGGGAGTTGCGAAAAGTTTCTTTTTCCACACCACGCCGGAAACTCTAAGCGAATTTTTCCCGGCCCGGATCGTCGTTGACAGAATCTCGTTGCAGCCCTTGATCTTCGAGAGAGAAAAAAGTAGCAAATCCGGAAGGAAGTGCAGAATTTTGCATCGCAGCACCACCGGAAGTAGCAAAACTTTTTCAATTTATTTCCTCATTTTCTGAGCTGAGCTCGGAGGAAAAAAAAACACATCTCGAAACTAGACTAGAATGTGACGCAGATTTTGAAAAATGAATTATTCTCGCTGGCAGCTTGCCGTGGGTAGTTATTATTCAGTGTGAAAGTAACTTTTCCCTGCCAGATGAACCGTGTGATTAATCATCTGGATTCTCTTGGGAATTAACTGGAAGAGCGCGCTGGACCACGAACCAAAATGGCCTGACGGATTGCTACTCAAATTTAGATGATCCAAAATGGATTTTTTTTTTTTCAAAAATCTGAAGAGTACCCTTATCAAAATATTGCCAAAGCAACTGCCACCCACTTCGGAACTGCAGTTTGCAGCAACGGCCACGTTGCACCACGGCTTTCCCGAAGTAAAATTGAATCCTTACAACAAAAAAAAAAGACTGAAAAATCAGAACGTCAGAGATTGACGGCAAAGGATTTAGCTCAAGGGGAGAAACTTTTCCCTTTGCCCTCGAACTAGAGCGTCCAATTTCCCGTCCCGGGAAAAAAAATCCCGGGAATTCCCGGGATTTCCCGTAAAAAAATATTTCCCGTTTCCCGGGAAATTAATAAATTTCCCGGGAATTCCCGAAATTCAAGCGGAAGTATACATTTTCTTAATATTTTTGGAATAATTTTTTGAAAAATGCTCTGGAAAAAATGGAGAAACTCAATTTAATATCAAGATTTATTTCTGATAATATTGGTTTCTGAAGCAACTGGAAATAGACCTAGCTCAATGGAAATAAACTTTTACAATTCAGGTAAGCTTTTTGAAGAATAATTGGATACAGAATATAGAATACGAATAGTTTACGTTTTTGTTTACCATGATTAAATTAGATGAAAATTGAATTGGTTTCATTAAATACTTCAAATATGTTTTTGCAAGAAGAATTACTTCAATTCGTTAAAAAAATCAGTTTAAAGTAAAAGAATTATGAAGCACTGGTGCAACAATGGGTGTTAGAAGATTAACTTTTTATTGTTTAAGAGGTGCCCGAAAAATGCAAACATGGTTGAATAACTTGCCCCAAATATTTAAAAACATTGAGTTGTTTGAAGTTAAACAAACACGAGAAGTTAGATTTTTAAGGAAAAACTTAACTTGGTTTAGAGAAGTTATTTGTTATGAAAAAAATAATTTCTGAATGATTTTATTCGTTTCAACTTTATGTGTCAAACCATACTTTCTCAAACTGGTCACAGAGGCAAGTTTTAAAGAAATTTAAGATTGCGGATTACGGATTCATTTTACTTACTGTCCAAACACTTTGATGAAAAAATACTTTTCAACAAAAATACAAGAGATCATTTTTTTGATTTATTGTACGATTTGAGCTTAAACAATTAGAAAAATATACATTTTCTTGTAGTTGTATGAATTTTTACATGCAGTCAAGCTATTAGTTGATCTATAATACACTTATTTTAACCATTAAAGTCGCTGTTCTATTCAATTTTGGTGCAAAATATGATTCAGAACTAAGATTAGAGCAATCTTCAATAATATTAAAATTTCCCGGGAATTCCCGGGATTTCCCGGGAAATTGGTTGAAAATTTCCCGTTTCCCGGGAAATTGGTAACCCCGGGAAATTGGACGCTCTACCTCGAACGTCTGCCTGGCCTCCACCAGAGATAACAATGCAACTATTCTGCAAAATTTCCCCAGGACCAGGACGAGAGCCATGCCACCATTCGATCATACGTACAATGCAACTTTGAGCTATTTTTTGTGCCCTCCCTCTCTGCACTGGTCTGGTACCGAAAGCTCTGGCCCCAGCACTAACTATAGAGATCCGATTGGATTGGAAGCTCTTCTTTGGCTTCGTGACAATTCGGACGAAAAGTTTCAATTAAAAATTGAAAATCTCCTGAGCTGCTGCTGCATGAATGAGTTGCTAGACAAAAGAGGGATTTGGGTTTTGATTAAAAGCCCTCTTCCGGATGACTGACGGAGATGTTTGGGAGACTTTTGGGAAACGATTGGAAAGTTAAAAATAGTTCAAGCTTCGAGAAGTTTACACTTCGGAAGTTTCAGCTGGTTCATTTAATTAGGAGCAATCTTGATTGAAAGGCTGATTTTTTTGTTTTGGATTAAATTGGTGGGAAGCTCTCATAGATAATTGATTAAGGAGGTATTACACTGCATCAAAATTGATCTGATTTGGAAACAAATTTGATCTTAATATCTTCGAATCTCAATTTCTAGAGATTTGTTGAATAGGTCCTATAAACATATGAAAGACAATAGTTCATAGGACCTTTAAAAAAACACTAGATTTTCACGATCTTTAAATCTTTAAATCTTTAAATCTTTAAATCTTTAAATCTTTAGATCTTTAAATCTTTAAATCTTTAAATCTTTAAATCTTAAAATCTTAAAATCTTTAAATCTTTAAATCTTTAAATCTTTAAATCTTTAAATCTTTAAATCTTTAAATCTTTAAATCTTTAAATCTTTAAATCTTTAAATCTTTAAATCTTTAAATCTTTAAATCTTTAAATCTTTAAATCTTTAAATCTTTAAATCTTTAAATCTTTAAATCTTTAAATCTTTAAATCTTTAAATCTTTAAATCTTTAAATCTTTAAATCTTTAAATCTTTAAATCTTTAAATCTTTAAATCTTTAAATCTTTAAATCTTTAAATCTTTAAATCTTTAAATCTTTAAATCTTTAAATCTTTAAATCTTTAAATCTTTAAATCTTTAAATCTTTAAATCTTTAAATCTTTAAATCTTTAAATCTTTAAATCTTAAATCTTTAAATCTTTAAATCTTTAAATCTTTAAATCTTTAAATCTTTAAATCTTTAAATCTTTAAATCTTTAAATCTTTAAATCTTTAAATCTTTAAATCTTTAAATCTTTAAATCTTTAAATCTTTAAATCTTTAAATCTTTAAATCTTTAAATCTTTAAATCTTTAAATCTTTAAATCTTTAAATCTTTAAATCTTTAAATCTTTAAATCTTTAAATCTTTAAATCTTTAAATCTTTAAATCTTTAAATCTTTAAATCTTTAAATCTTTAAATCTTTAAATCTTTAAATCTTTAAATCTTTAAATCTTTAAATCTTTAAATCTTTAAATCTTTAAATCTTTAAATCTTTAAATCTTTAAATCTTTAAATCTTTAAATCTTTAAATCTTTAAATCTTTAAATCTTTAAATCTTTAAATCTTTAAATCTTTAAATCTTTAAATCTTTAAATCTTTAAATCTTTAAATCTTTAAATCTTTAAATCTTTAAATCTTTAAATCTTTAAATCTTTAAATCTTTAAATCTTTAAATCTTTAAATCTTTAAATCTTTAAATCTTTAAATCTTTAAATCTTTAAATCTTTAAATCTTTAAATCTTTAAATCTTTAAATCTTTAAATCTTTAAATCTTTAAATCTTTAAATCTTTAAATCTTTAAATCTTTAAATCTTTAAATCTTTAAATCTTTAAATCTTTAAATCTTTAAATCTTTAAATCTTTAAATCTTTAAATCTTTAAATCTTTAAATCTTTAAATCTTTAAATCTTTAAATCTTTAAATCTTTAAATCTTTAAATCTTTAAATCTTTAAATCTTTAAATCTTTAAATCTTTAAATCTTTAAATCTTTAAATCTTTAAATCTTTAAATCTTTAAATCTTTAAATCTTTAAATCTTTAAATCTTTAAATCTTTAAATCTTTAAATCTTTAAATCTTTAAATCTTTAAATCTTTAAATCTTTAAATCTTTAAATCTTTAAATCTTTAAATCTTTAAATCTTTAAATCTTTAAATCTTTAAATCTTTAAATCTTTAAATCTTTAAATCTTTAAATCTTTAAATCTTTAAATCTTTAAATCTTTAAATCTTTAAATCTTTAAATCTTTAAATCTTTAAATCTTTAAATCTTTAAATCTTTAAATCTTTAAATCTTTAAATCTTTAAATCTTTAAATCTTTAAATCGTTAAATCTTTAAATCTTTAAATCTTTAAATCTTTAAATCTTTAAATCTTTAAATCTTTAAATCTTTAAATCTTTAAATCTTTAAATCTTTAAATCTTTAAATCTTTAAATCTTTAAATCTTTAAATCTTTAAATCTTTAAATCTTTAAATCTTTAAATCTTTAAATCTTTCAATCTTTAAATCTTTAAATCTTTAAATCTTTAAATCTTTAAATCTTTAAATCTTTAAATCTTTAAATCTTTAAATCTTTAAATCTTTAAATCTTTAAATCTTTAAATCTTTAAATCTTTAAATCTTTAAATCTTTAAATCTTTAAATCTTTAAATCTTTAAATCTTTAAATCTTTAAATCTTTAAATCTTTAAATCTTTAAATCTTTAAATCTTTAAATCTTTAAATCTTTAAATCTTTAAATCTTTAAATCTTTAAATCTTTAAATCTTTAAATCTTTAAATCTTTAAATCTTTAAATCTTTAAATCTTTAAATCTTTAAATCTTTAAATCTTTAAATCTTTAAATCTTTAAATCTTTAAATCTTTAAATCTTTAAATCTTTAAATCTTTAAATCTTTAAATCTTTAAATCTTTAAATCTTTAAATCTTTAAATCTTTAAATCTTTAAATCTTTAAATCTTTAAATCTTTAAATCTTTAAATCTTTAAATCTTTAAATCTTTAAATCTTTAAATCTTTAAATCTTTAAATCTTTAAATCTTTAAATCTTTAAATCTTTAAATCTTTAAATCTTTAAATCTTTAAATCTTTAAATCTTTAAATCTTTAAATCTTTAAATCTTTAAATCTTTAAATCTTTAAATCTTTAAATCTTTAAATCTTTAAATCTTTAAATCTTTAAATCTTTAAATCTTTAAATCTTTAAATCTTTAAATCTTTAAATCTTTAAATCTTTAAATCTTTAAATCTTTAAATCTTTAAATCTTTAAATCTTTAAATCTTTAAATCTTTAAATCTTTAAATCTTTAAATCTTTAAATCTTTAAATCTTTAAATCTTTAAATCTTTAAATCTTTAAATCTTTAAATCTTTAAATCTTTAAATCTTTAAATCTTTAAATCTTTAAATCTTTAAATCTTTAAATCTTTAAATCTTTAAATCTTTAAATCTTTAAATCTTTAAATCTTTAAATCTTTAAATCTTTAAATCTTTAAATCTTTAAATCTTTAAATCTTTAAATCTTTAAATCTTTAAATCTTTAAATCTTTAAATCTTTAAATCTTTAAATCTTTAAATCTTTAAATCTTTAAATCTTTAAATCTTTAAATCTTTAAATCTTTAAATCTTTAAATCTTTAAATCTTTAAATCTTTAAATCTTTAAATCTTTAAATCTTTAAATCTTTAAATCTTTAAATCTTTAAATCTTTAAATCTTTAAATCTTTAAATCTTTAAATCTTTAAATCTTTAAATCTTTAAATCTTTAAATCTTTAAATCTTTAAATCTTTAAATCTTTAAATCTTTAAATCTTTAAATCTTTAAATCTTTAAATCTTTAAATCTTTAAATCTTTAAATCTTTAAATCTTTAAATCTTTAAATCTTTAAATCTTTAAATCTTTAAATCTTTAAATCTTTAAATCTTTAAATCTTTAAATCTTTAAATCTTTAAATCTTTAAATCTTTAAATCTTTAAATCTTTAAATCTTTAAATCTTTAAATCTTTAAATCTTTAAATCTTTAAATCTTTAAATCTTTAAATCTTTAAATCTTTAAATCTTTAAATCTTTAAATCTTTAAATCTTTAAATCTTTAAATCTTTAAATCTTTAAATCTTTAAATCTTTAAATCTTTAAATCTTTAAATCTTTAAATCTTTAAATCTTTAAATCTTTAAATCTTTAAATCTTTAAATCTTTAAATCTTTAAATCTTTAAATCTTTAAATCTTTAAATCTTTAAATCTTTAAATCTTTAAATCTTTAAATCTTTAAATCTTTAAATCTTTAAATCTTTAAATCTTTAAATCTTTAAATCTTTAAATCTTTAAATCTTTAAATCTTTAAATCTTTAAATCTTTAAATCTTTAAATCTTTAAATCTTTAAATCTTTAAATCTTTAAATCTTTAAATCTTTAAATCTTTAAATCTTTAAATCTTTAAATCTTTAAATCTTTAAATCTTTAAATCTTTAAATCTTTAAATCTTTAAATCTTTAAATCATTAAATCTTTAAATCTTTAAATCTTTAAATCTTTAAATCTTTAAATCTTTAAATCTTTAAATCATTAAATCTTTAAATCTTTAAATCTTTAAATCTTTAAATCTTTAAATCTTTAAATCTTTAAATCTTTAAATCTTTAAATCTTTAAATCTTTAAATCTTTAAATCTTAAAAAAAAATAATAAATAAAAAAATTGAAATAACAAGCCATGGTCTCAACATTTGAATGAAAAAAAAGTGTTTAGAGTGCTTTTTACACCTGCCCAGTTGTTTTACAATTTTTAGTTTTCAAAATATCCAAGTATTGAACAGATTTTTTTTTCGCCGAAAAAAAAACTTTTTGCGGTGCTATACATTGAAATTCCGTAAAAATTGAAAATATTTTTCATCGATACCAGACATTCTAAATATGATTTTAAACGCAGGCAAATGAATTTCTAATTGTTTTCAGTTGGTTAGACTTCTATTTGTTTAAAAATTTTGAACTTTTCGAACCGATTTTGAAGAAGAAGAGTGGGGAGGGGGCGACATAAACTTTTAAAATTATTTGCAAGGGCCTCATTTGAAAAAAAAATAGTTTAAAATAACTTTATGAAATGGATTACCATGATTTAATCTTATCGGCATGAATCTAAATAAATATTAAAAATTTATTCAAAATGATCAATTCTTTAAAATTTTGCATAAAAAAATCTGTTTTAATTTTTACAGTTTTTGATTTGGATCAAATTTTGACCATCGATTTCTTAGGTTTAAAATATCCATTTGCTTGCATTATTTCTCCATACAAATTGAAAAGTGCTTCTCAAATATTCGACAATCGATTTGGTGTCTTCGGCAAAGTTTTAGTTAATGAAAAGGGATGTGCAACAAAAGGTCGAAGGACATATAGTCGAATGGACAAAAGGTCGAATGGACAAACCGTCGAAAGGACAAACGGTCGAATTTGAGAAAAGTATTATCTTAAAAAAGATTGATTGAATTTCCATTAAAAAATATTTTTTTCTTAATCGTCCTTAACCCTCTACAACCCAACTCCGCCTTCAGACGAGCCTCGATAAAAAACCCCAAAAATCTATTTTAAACCAATTTTTGATCTTTAAAAAGCATTGGAAAGAGGAACTCTTAAAATTACAGAAAATTTATGGGTTGGAAGTTTGACTTGTTTTATGTGACATTGCCAATGTTTTTTAAAAATGTCAGTTACTTATAACTATTTTTTACTAATATTTCCTATATTTTAAGTAAAAAGAAGTATGCAGTAGTTTTTCTAGTGTCCCTGACTATGCCTCTGTGCAATTATAAACAATTTATATCATAATGGTGCCATTTTATAGCAGAAAATGTGAAAACAAGCAAAAAAAATTGAAAAAGTGACTGTAAAAATATGAAAAAAAAATAGATAGGCAAAATGTAATGAAACGAGGTGGCAGAACAGGTCAAACACTACAAAAAAAAACAAAAATAAACTAAACAAGATAAATTCAAATTGAAATACTAAAAATGAAACAAGAAAAACATAAATCAAGAGAAGTTAAGCTTTTCTTAGAACAAAAGTTGCTCAAAATGATCTTCTGAACACGAGTAAAATAAAAAAATTCGAAAAAAATTGGACTGTAGAGGGTTAAATATTTGCGAAATTTTCAACCATCATAAGCAGACCTTTTTTAAAAAGTCGTAATTCTAAAATATTTTGTATGTTTTTTTAAGAAAACTCTCTCTTCTTGGTTGTCACATTGTTTTTAGTTGTTTCTTTCATTTAATCACAACAAGTTCTTTTTTAAAAATCTGACTCCTCAAATATGTTGTGAGTTTTTCCTGTCTGCTAGTTACTTGTAGCGATATTTTTCCAATCTTTCAAACATGAGCAGTTTTTGAAAAAATAGTCCGACATCTAAAATATTTTCAAAGTTTATTTGTAAACCTAAAAAAAAAATTGTGAGTTTTTCCATGCTTTAATTATGAGCAGTTCAAAAAGAAGTCCGACTTGTAGAATATTTCCAAAAACATTGAAAATGAAACTATTCGTGATGGTTCGAATGTTTTTGGAAGTGTTTCCATTTTTTAAAACATGAGCAGTTCTTTAAATAAAATATCTGACTTATACAATATTTTAAACAATCGACCTTTTGTCCACATTCGACCATTTGTCCATTCGAAATTATGTTTTTCGGCCTTTTGTCAGACACTCTCGGAAAAGATGGTACACGGAAAAAATTACCCCGCTTTTTAAACGACTTTTTATCACAAAATCTAGATTTTGCAAAACTTTACCTTTATCGATTTTGGTATTTGTCTTAGTGGACAAAATATGATTTTTTTAACAAAGAGTTTATTTTGATTGCTGAGATATTCGTTGGAGCTTTTTCTTTTGATGATATTTTCAGATTTTTAAATTCTCCTGTAAATTTAAAAGAGCATTTCTAGATTTTTTACTTTGAAAGGGTCCTAAAAACTTATGAAACACAAAAGCTTATAGGACCTGTTCAAAAAAGCTCTAGATTTGCCCTTGAATTCAATTAGAATTCTTTTAGAATGTAGGTCACGGATAAACAATTCTGATTTTTCAGAATTAGCTGTTTGCAAGGCACAGCACATTAAAATGGTATTTTTGAGATTTTTTTACAATACATCTTCAGATATTGGAAAAAAAACCAAAACGCCATTTACAATTAAACAATGTGAGCCTCTGATCACTTCACCAAAAACACCTGCATCAAACTAATTGAACCCTTCGTCCCTAATGGAAATGGAAAATGTTCTCGGAAGGGTATTTTGCCCTACCCTCATACGGGCAGTGAACACCGAACATTTTAAATTGATTAAAAGCAAACAAATGGCGGTAAATTTTGCGTACGGTTTACCCCAGCAAGCGGTCAAGCATCGCCTACTTGGATTGATGTGAGTGGGCTTTCGATTCGATCGCTCCGGGCCGTTCCCGAACCCATCTGGAATAGCTCTCTGAACCTGCTGGAAATATTTCACCCAATCACCGCCGGTAATGCTCGAATGGACGGGAAAAGGGTTCTCCCAAGTGGAGCGTATTTGATCGACACACCGGAGTTCAATCCATTCCGGTTCCGTGCGCTCAAACAATTTGATGCACTTGGACGGTTGAATTGTGCTCCTGCGGGGGTTTTTGAGTTTGTTGGTCTATTGTTTTATAACGTTGGTTTGCTTTTATGACGCACAAGATCTTTGCCAACTTTTTATTAAGAAACGACTCAAACTCATCGATACGCCAAACTGTTCAAACAAGTTTGCTAATCTTACTCAAACATCAAACACGTCCATAAATTTTAGCTACACTCAACCTTAATTGGTCTTGGAATTAGTTTCGTATGCAAGCTCATGCTCCTCGATGGCACTTTGGACGGAAAACTTTACCGAATGTTGTGGAATGTACTGGAGCGGCAGAATTGAGCAATTTCTTCCATTTGTGATCAAAACTACTAAAACGTTGAAAATGAAACAAAAAAAAACAAAAAACAAAAAACAAAAAACAAAAAACAAAAAACAAAAAACAAAAAACAAAAAACAAAAAACAAAAAACAAAAAACAAAAAACAAAAAACAAAAAACAAAAAACAAAAAACAAAAAACAAAAAACAAAAAACAAAAAACAAAAAACAAAAAACAAAAAACAAAAAACAAAAAACAAAAAACAAAAAACAAAAAACAAAAAAACAAAAAACAAAAAACAAAAAACAAAAAACAAAAAACAAAAAACAAAAAACAAAAAACAAAAAACAAAAAACAAAAAACATAAAACAAAAAACAAAAAACAAAAAACAAAAAACAAAAAACAAAAAACAAAAAACAAAAAACAAAAAACAAAAAACAAAAAACAAAAAACAAAAAACAAAAAACAAAAAACAAAAAACAAAAAACAAAAAACAAAAAACAAAAAACAAAAAACAAAAAACAAAAAACATAACAAAAAACAAAAAACAAAAAACAAAAAACAAAAAACAAAAAACAAAAAACAAAAAACAAAAAACAAAAAAACAAAAAAACAAAAAACACAGATTTTCATACCAGAATTGTTGAATTTCATAACATAAGTAGTTTGCAATTTCAATTTGGGTAGCTTTTGAGAATCAAAATATAATAATTCGCTTTTCATTGAATTTTATTTCGAACAAAAACGAAGTTCTATTAGGTATAAATTCAAATCCGTACAAAACCTTAAACCAACCAACCATCCAAATCACTGTCACAAGGAGGGTTTCAACGCCCTGCAGCAGCCCACGATAATTTACAGTGCACATCAAAAAATCAATTTCCTATCGCCGGAAATTGCTGGCAGAAAATAATCAGCTTCCAAAGCTTTTCCTTGGCCTGCAGGACCAGGACGGTGTGCTCCCACGGGAGCACTCAAATTCAATTGATATTTTCGCGATTTCATCCACCGGCTTAACACCACTCGCCCCGAAACGTTAAGCGTTTTCCGCACCTTCCCCCTCAAACTGGTGGATTGCCCTTCTGGGAAAAGTGCACTTCCGAAAGTGAAAGGTGAGAGGGGAGGAAAATAAACTTCCGGTTGAGTCCGGTAACCCTTGAGCGGGGCAAAATTTATTTTTATGATCTTGAAATCTCGATTATTTTTTTTTTAATGAAATTTGTATTTTTGTTTGAGATTTTCAGAGTAATTTGCAAATAACAAATAAGATCAAGAAATATTTAAAAATCCTGGATCGTTTAAGGCCTCATTGAGTCAATACTTGCCCAACTTTTGCAGGATTCTTTTCCCCTCCCTTAGTATCCACCTTCAACCCAACGGCAACCGACGGCAAAGTGATTTCGTGTAACTTGGTGTAATTACTTAATCACTTTGATCGTCCTATCCTTTGTGCTGCTGCCGGAAGCCTTTAACACTCAAACGTTCGGGTAGTAATCTGACCCCTATTTTTTTTCTTAAAAATTTCATAACTTTTGGTAGAATTGACCAATTTGGATGCTTCTGGTTGCAAATGATCCAGATTTGTCTATATTTTTAACTGTCAGATGGGGGACAAATATGGTTCACTTTTACCGGAGATATTCCGGATTCCGTTGGGGTACCTCGGCCCTGCTATATGGGACTTTGGTCAATATAACAAAATCTATTTCATAGAACAATGCCGGAAATGATGCAGAACTTTAAGATATCATTCTAATACATCATCCTGCAAAAATAATTGACATGGTCAAGACCTTTGGCCACCGGAACAGGTTCCAACCGGAAACGGATCACTGAGCTGATGTTGATCGGTGCCCAACTGGAACCGGCTCCGGTGCCCCGTATGACTTCACCATGTCAATTATTTTTGCAGGATGATGTATTAGAATAATGTCTTGAAGTTTTGCATCATTTCCGGCATTGTTCTGTGAAATAGATTTTGTTATATTGACCAAAGTCCCATATAGTAGGGCCGAGGTACCCCAACGGAATCCGGAATATCTCCGGTAAAAGTGGACCATATTTGTCCCCCATCTGACAGTTGAAAATATAGACAAATCTGGATCTTTTGCAATCAGAAGCATCCAAATTGGTCAATTCTACCAAAAGTTATGAGATTTTTAAGAAAAAAAATAGGGGTCAAATAACTACCCGAGCGTTTGAGTGTTAAGCATGCAATGGCCTCAAAGAAGCTTGAAAAATGACCAACTTTTGATCCACTTGCCACTTGGAAGCAATATTGATCAAAGAAATCTGCCAGCGGCATGTGTTTACACAAAGTTACAATGTTGCAGCCTGTGCGCAAGATTGCTCTTTGAACACGAACAGTTTTAAGTAAAGTGGTTTATCCTTTTAGAGACTTCTTTTCACTCGACTAAATTTCAATATGATTCGATAATCTGTTGAAACCCATAAAAAGGAGAGAAGAGAAAATAGGCTGAGTACTTGCAGACTTTGATTCTTAACTTGTCACTTTGGATGTTATGTCCAATAAGATAATTGATGCATTTCGACAAAAATCATTGCAGTCTTCAGCTGCATTGATCCGCTCATTACATAGTTTATAAGTTAGTTTTAAGGTATCCCTTTTCCCTTTTGTACATGTAGGACCTCCTACATTTGAAATCACTGAATAGCGAAAGCTACAATATTTCATGAATAAATGAAAGTTGCTAGTATTTAAAATTGAGGTGAAAAGTCATCGTTTGTGATTGGACACTCAATAATATTTTAACTGAATGAATGTACATGGAAAAGAAATTTGAATAAATATAAATTTAAAAAAAAAAAGATTCTTAACTTGTAAAATCATTGACAGTGTTGCCAGAACATAAATTTTTATCATTTTTTCAATTGGTGTTACAAATATGTTTGTTTTGCGATGTCTTTATAACATCGTTAAAAATTAAATTAAATTCATTTTTTTGTATTTTTAAATCCCAAAGAAGCCATTTTGCATCAAACTAATGATTCCATATAATTTTTCATAAAAAATGGTAGCTGTCTTGTATGGTATAAGGCTGGTACAAATATTTTTAAAAGATTTTGTCACCCCCCCCCCCCCCCCCCTTCAAAATTGGTCCGAAAAATCAGGGGTCAAAAAAAATATTTTTACAATAAACTTCAAAATTTCAATGAAAATTCAAGTGCAACCAGCTGAAATCAAATTAAAATACATTCTCCTGCGTTTAAAATCATTTTTAACATGTTTGGGTTTATTGAAAAATCTTAAGATTGTTTGAAAATTTTCGATGCAAAATCTTTTTTTTTCGATACAATTTTTGTTTTTGTCAGATCTTAGATTTTTTGAAAACTAATGATTGCAAAACAACTGAACTAGTGTAAAATGCATTTTAAAACACTTTTTTCATTTAAATATGAAGACTATGGCTTGTTATTTGAATTTTTATATTTTTTTATTTTTTGCCCCCCCCTTGACCTCGGCCAGGGCCGAGGGACAAAAACTTTTTTAAATATTTGTGTTTGCGCATGCAAAAGGTTCAGATTGTAGATTTGTATCAGTTCAGTTAGATCTAGTACTACAGAATAATTCTAAGCATCTCCAAATGAGTTCTTGGCAATGTTATAGAATTTCCCGCTAGAACTACCAGCTTTGGTCACAAGAATCTTCTCGAGAAGTGGCCATTGCTCCGCGAGACACAGTACAGAACAGATCAGACAGAACAGAACCGTCCTGTTCTGAAATACAGCTCAAGATGTAGAAAGTTACAGTTTTCTTGTTTAATTACCGTCCAGTACAGTTCAATAAACCGACAGAAACCGAGAGCAATAAAGTTTTGATTACAAATTACTGTGCACTAGTTAACCCGCGAGTTTCAGTTCTGTCCAGATCCGATTATGCCACAACCCAAGCAACAGACGCTCTTATGTGCGTTAACAATTTGCATCGGCCTAAATGGTAAATAAAAAAAATCTGAATCTTTAGGAGGAATATTTCGATCAATTTAGTGTCTTTAAAAAAGTTGTAGGTATGAATAGGGACGCGGTATTTTTTGTGATTTTTAATTTAATTTTTTGTCACTAAAATATGATTTGCAAAAAAACACAGGAATTTTTTAGGTACTTTTTTATCGAACCACATTTTTCAAAAAAAAAATCATAACGCGCCATTCCAACCGATTTTGGCTGTCTTGAGCGCAAGCGAAAAGGTATAACTTATACCGTATAAGTTAGGCTTTAAGGAAAAATAGTTGAAAGTTTCAATTGTCTAGTCTAACATTTGAAAAGGTCAAATGAAAACTTAAAATGCTCTTTTGAAGGTATCGGGACCAAAGAGCCTATGTCTGAGAAAAAAAATTATCAGATTTCTCGGAAAATTTTACAAAACACACCAAAAAATGGTGAAGTTATGATTTCACATTCCGACGTACGATTTTTTAAAATAAAAAACTGGGTTTTTCGACGCGCCGCGCGGAGTTATGATTTTTTTTTTTGAAAAATTTGTTTTTTTTTTTCAAAAATCAACGAAAATTGCCATTTTTTGGACCACCCTAACACGGTGTAGGTCACCCTAATGGCCAAACAAAAAATACGGGTCTAATTATTTTGGCCAAGGAACCCCCAGAAATATTTTGAGACCGATCGGAGAACTTTTTTTTCGAATCATGCTGTTTTGGTGGGAAATTGCTGTGTATGGAGCCAGTTTAACTCGATAATGACATTTGGGAAGGGCGTAAGTGTTTCAATTATTTTTGTAACTCGAAAAAAAAAATATTTCTGTATCTCGAAGCTGTTGTATCGTATCAAAAAGTGGTCTTAGACAAACTTGTAGGGAATTTGACGGGCTTTCCGAAAAACACTGAAAGAAAAAAACACGACACTTTCATGAGATTTTTTCTATTTTTAAATTGTTTTTAAGTTTAAAAGTCAAATTTGAAAGTGAACCCACGATTTTTTTTTCGTCAAATTTTGTTGTGAAAATAGCCTAAGAAGTCACAAAAAAACTCACGAAAAATATCTCGATATCTCAGCAACTAATAGTCCGATTCACAATGTTAAAATAATGAAACATTTAAAAAAATGTATAACTGCGATTATTTTCAAAAAGTGACCATAAAAATAGTTGTTACTTGAAGACGGTGCACTTTATCAAGATTTAACACTAAAATGAAAATGAAAATTTTTGCTACCAATATTTCGATCTTTTGAAAAAAAATTGTGTTGATTCAAAATTCCATAACTCGGTCAAAAAATTTTTGCACATTCTGGAAGTTTCTGAAAAGTTGGCATTTGATGTCCCCTAAAACATATAAAAAAATAAAAAAGCGTTTTTGCAAATCAAGATTAAGAGACAAAAGTGAAATTAAAAATCACCAAAAAAACTATCGTGTTTCATTTTTTTCAGTGTAGTCCTTATCCATACTTACAACTTTGTCGAAGACACCAATCGATCAAAAAATTCCTTCAAAAGCAACAGATTTTTGAATTTTCATATATCATTTTTGTGTGGACAGCTACCAAATTTGTATGGAAAATTACATTGACAAACTTATGATGCAAAATGGCTTCTTTGAGCATACTGAAGACACCAAAAAAGTTTCAACTGAATAAAAAATACAAAAAAAATAAATTAAAAAAAGACCGATTTCGTACAGCATTGCTCTAAAATCGAAGCCTTCAGATAATTGAGTCTAGACTGTAATTACTAATTGCCCATTTATATTTTAAAATGTATTATTAAATTTAATGAGATTAATTTTGAAATGGGTAAATCGTCCTTCTTCGCCGGTTAAAGTCATGATTTTACGACGTCAATCTCGTATGTTGCTTTTGCGATTACCAATGCAAGGCGATCGAATTTTCATCCATTTGAAAAGTGCTTGCGGCCTTTTTGTAGCAAAAGCTTACAGTCTGTCCAAGTCTCGATTGTACGAGGACGAGTTTTTTTTCCCCTTTGCCCCTTTTCCCAAACCGAGCAAGAATGTTTACCTTTGACCCACCATTCTAATCCGATCCCATGTGGAATAGGTCCCCCCCCCCCTACCCCTCAAACCAACCTCCTGCGGCTTGAGGTCATCCGACAAGAGAGAATGAGGGTAAAAAGGAAGCAACTACACCGCATCAGACATCAATATTGACCATCTGGCTTTCTGGGCTCCTCCCCTAAGGCTCAACATTGCCATTCAATGATAGAACGAACGAAAAAAAAGGTAGCAAAACCAGCGTTGGATGACCCTTGTGGACCAACGAAATGAAGAGAAAAAGTTTGTGGACCCCGGTCCCCCCCCCCTAGTCCCTCCCAGTGATGATAAAACCCGAGATTTATTTGTCTACCACCTCAAATCCGTCCGACATGGTTGGTGCAGGTCTTCCGGAACAACGACGTCTCCGAGTGTGGTTTTCCCAGAACCACGAAGGGGGCGTGCAGCACCAGAAGTGGATCAACACGGACGCCCCGAGCTGTGCAGTGCCGAGTGTTGGCTCCATAAATAAATAATTTCATTAAAAAAGTTGGCTTCAAATTAAATTTTACACACAGTCTGCCTGTATCTGCGCAGAATGAAGTTCGTGATGCTGACTTTTTTCTGAGTTTTACTCGACTCAGGTTTCACCAACAAGTCGAGGGATTTCAATTCCCAACTGCAATAAAAACAAATGTATGAAAAATTTATCTTGGATGTTTTGCATAGTTTTTTCTTTACTAGGTTATTTTTAAATTTCCTCAATATCATCAAAAAAAACTAAAAATAAAGCAGAATTCAACATGACTTTGTCCTCAAACATTCTGAGAACCGTTCTCACGTGAAACACGTGAAGCAGGCTGTGGTTATTGTGACACGGTGATGACGTTGATTGTGGTTATCGTAACGATGGTGACAGGTTGCTGCGATGGCGTCGACAGGTGTTCTGGTTTTAATCACACCGAAAGATGAAAATATACAAGAAACGGCCATCCGAGTGGAAAAAGGGCTTTAAAAACAATTGAAATTGAAACCTTTTTGAAGTTTGGAAGGTTTGATGAAATGCTTGTCGAAAAATGTAAGAAAATCCAAAAGTACCATTATGCTAAAATTATTTCTTTAATAGACTGTACTGCTTATAGCTACGTTAAGTCAATTTCCCATCAGAATAGGTTACTAGTAATTATCGTATGCTTGGAATGCAAGTGATTTTTTTTTTTGTGTTTTTGTGTTTTTGTGTTTTTGTGTTTTTGTGTTTTTGTGTTTTTGTGTTTTTGTGTTTTTGTGTTTTTGTGTTTTTGTGTTTTTGTGTTTTTGTGTTTTTGTGTTTTTGTGTTTTTGTGTTTTTGTGTTTTTGTGTTTTTGTGTTTTTGTGTTTTTGTGTTTTTGTGTTTTTGTGTTTTTGTGTTTTTGTGTTTTTGTGTTTTTGTGTATTTGTGTTTTTGTGTTTTTGTGTTTTTGTGTTTTTGTGTTTTTGTGTTTTTGTGTTTTTGTGTTTTTGTGTTTTTGTGTTTTTGTGTTTTTGTGTTTTTGTGTTTTTGTGTTTTTGTGTTTTTGTGTTTTTGTGTTTTTGTGTTTTTGTGTTTTTGTGTTTTTGTGTTTTTGTGTTTTTGTGTTTTTGTGTTTTTGTGTTTTTGTGTTTTTGTGTTTTTGTGTTTTTGTGTTTTTGTGTTTTTGTGTTTTTGTGTTTTTGTGATTTTGTGTTTTTGTGTTTTTGTGTTTTTGTGTTTTTGTGTTTTTGTGTTTTTGTGTTTTTGTGTTTTTGTGTTTTTGTATTTTTGTGTTTTTGTGTTTTTGTGTTTTTGTGTTTTTGTGTTTTTGTGTTTTTGTGTTTTTGTGTTTTTGTGTTTTTGTGTTTTTGTGTTTTTGTGTTTTTGTGTTTTTGTGTTTTTGTGTTTTTGTGTTTTTGTGTTTTTGTGTTTTTGTGTTTTTGTGTTTTTGTGTTTTTGTGTTTTTGTGTTTTTGTGTTTTTGTGTTTTTGTGTTTTTGTGTTTTTGTGTTTTTGTGTTTTTGTGTTTTTTGTTTTTTGTTTTTTGTTTTTTGTTTTTTGTTTTTTGTTTTTTGTTTTTTGTTTTTTGTTTTTTGTTTTTTGTTTTTTGTTTTTTGTTTTTTGTTTTTTGTTTTTTGTTTTTTGTTTTTTGTTTTTTGTTTTTTGTTTTTCGTTTTTTGTTTTTTGTTTTTTGTTTTTTGTTTTTTGTTTTTTGTTTTATGTTTTTTGTTTTTTGTTTTTTGTTTTTTGTTTTTTGTTTTTTGTTTTTTGTTTTTTGTTTTTTGTTTTTTGTTTTTTGTTTTTTGTTTTTTGTTTTTTGTTTTTTGTTTTTTGTTTTTTGTTTTTTGTTTTTTGTTTTTTGTTTTTTGTTTTTTGTTTTTTGTTTTTTGTTTTTTGTTTTTTGTTTTTTGTTTTTTGTTTTTTGTTTTTTGTTTTTTGTTTTTTGTTTTTTGTTTTTTGTTTTTTGTTTTTTGTTTTTTGTTTTTTGTTTTTTGTTTTTTGTTTTTTGTTTTTTGTTTTTTGTTTTTTGTTTTTTGTTTTTTGTTTTTTGTTTTTTGTTTTTTGTTTTTTGTTTTTTGTTTTTTGTTTTTTGTTTTTTGTTTTTTGTTTTTTGTTTTTTGTTTTTTGTTTTTTGTTTTTTGTTTTTTGTTTTTTGTTTTTTGTTTTTTGTTTTTTGTTTTTTGTTTTTTGTTTTTTGTTTTTTGTTTTTTGTTTTTTGTTTTTTTGTTTTTTGTTTTTTGTTTTTTGTTTTTTGTTTTTTGTTTTTTGTTTTCCTGTTTAGTTTTTTTTTTTATTTTTGGTTTGTTTTTTGTTTTTTGGGCACTTGCTTAAGATTTTTTTTTTTTCAAAATAAATGAAAAAAAAATTATCAAATAACATCATCCTTTCTATGTTCATGAATTTTAAATTATCCCCTCAAATGAACTAACCTTCCACGAATTCCGTCCCAAAGCAAAAGCTTCAATCCCATTAAATTTTGTTTGTATTTCGTCCCACGCGCAAAAAAACATCACCAAATCACCCTAAGCCTCACCCTCTGGCGAGGAAAATTTTCAGAAATTTACAAACCCGTCGTTCTCTCACTTTCTCGTTTGCGGTTTTAATTGAAATAAGGTCAGCCCGGCAAAATCCACGGATTTCCTCGCGCACTTGTTTTTCGCCGCTCGATGCTTCGATTATCGCCCATAAAGTGGCCAGCTTTCTATACTTTCGATGACAACTTGAAGGCGCTAAGGCTGGGGGAAGGAACTTGGGCGGGAAACTCATTGAAAAGTGGTGTTTATTTTTAGCCTTAATTGAATTTGGCAAACAACTCTGAGGAGTGGTCACATCTGGTGGAATCTGTTCTGTGCGAAAAGCTGGTGGAATAATTAAATTTCTACATTTTTTCATTTATTTAATTCAAATGTCCATAACGTTGAAAATCTTAACAATAAAAAAACCTGCATAAATTCCAAGTTCGATTAAACTTTCTCACCCGAAAGAAAGAGCAGACCACAAGACAGCCATTATTTCACCCCGCAGACTGCCTCAAGGGAGATTCGGTGCGCCCAAATGTATGCAATTTATCATAACTCTCACCACATCAGTAGCAGCAGCAGCAGTGTTGCCAGCCAAGCAACCGTTGAAAAATGTTTCTATTTATCGCCGAAATGTAGGCACTGTCAAAAGTTTTGTAAAAAATGTGATAATTTATAATTCATCGACTAAACATTCGAATTACAATTTTTTTTATAAACAATATACAACTCGTTTAGACAAAGAACTTTATTTTACTGTGCAAAAGTAGCACCACACACACCAGGTGAATCACCCAGTCAAAATTGTTGTCAGTGTGGGTGTGTGTGTGTGGCCGCGTGAGATGAATGTGAGGTTCATCGTAGCAAACCCGTGACACCGTGTTTGGTAGAGGTCGCTCCCAGTCAGCTGTACAGAGCCTGCGGTAAGGTGTTGTGCCTGGATTTTGCCTGGATTTTTGGCGGTTTATGGTTGGGACGCGGTGCGCCTGAACGTAGGCTTGATTTATGGCCCTGGCGTCAAGGTGAACGGCGAGGTTGTTCCCATTTTTGGGAGCAATTTTTGATGTGGTTGAAGAATTTTAGGGATATTTAAAAATGTTTTAATGAAATTTGCTGTAATAAAAGGATTCATGTAACAGATTTTGAGTATATTGCATGCCAATTTGGAGTTCAAACATTCTAGACCTCACCGTTTCAGGCAGCAAATTCTTGAAAAACACCTCTTTTTTCGAATGTTCAAAAATGAAAGGGGTCGTACCGCCCCTCCGTCACAAGATATCAAAAAACGGACCTCGGATTCGTGATCAGGGACAAAAGTTACCCCATAGAACAATGTTTCACGGGAGAGGGGTTGGGGCAGCTTTTCCCGATTTCGTGTGAGTTGATAAAGAATTACCCAAACGCATTGTAACATGTTCTGTTGTTTTGCTCCATGGGCCAGTAAAATTTGGTCGACCAACAATAGCGAAGTCCAGTAGGTTGGACGCAATCATTGACACGATGAAAAACAAGCAAAAATATGGTTGATATTTACCTAACAGGTATTTTTGGTTGAAATTAAAACAATTTTCTACGGTAGACATAATAGCCTGATTGCCTAATTACAATTTGATTTTTGTTGTAGGCGGGTTAAAAAACAGCAAAAAAAGAATATTGGATTGTCTTAAACTGAGTGCTGAGACAGAACGCGTAACGTGATTTTCGAAAGCTCCACATTGCTCTCCACTAATACAACTGGACTACAGCTGTAAACATTAACAAAGTACTAGGATATGTTCAAGCTCAAGCGTGACATAATTTTTGCTGCTGATGTGAATCGTTTTGAAACATTTTAGATCTGTTTTTGTTCGCTGAAAGATTAAGTGCTTCGCACCTTTTTTATTCTTAAACTAATCGATGGGTTGCCAAAGGAAGCCTTTATTGTTTTTCACTCGATGAAAAAATGTGTAGGAAGTTGGTAGAATTTTATTAATCAGAAGATCCGCGCCTTTGGTATACCCAAAGAAGCCATTTTGCATCATAAGTTTGTCCATATAATTGTCCATACATATTTGGCAGCTATCCATACAGTAATGATGTATGAAAATTCAAAAACCTGAATCTTTTGAAGATTTTTTTTGATGGATTTGGTGTTTTCGGCAAAGTTGTAGGTATGGATAAGGGCTACACTAAAAAAAAACTCACATTTGTTAGTAAAACTTGATTTGCAAAAAAACCTTTTTTATTTTTTTTTTTTATTTTCTGATATGTTTTAGGGGACAACAAAGACATTAATACTCTAGTAAAGTTATAGCCATTTTTAAGTAACTTTTTTGAAAATAGTCGCAGTTATTCATTTTTTAAAATTTGTGCACATTTTTGCCCACTTTTGAAAAAATGTTTTTAAAAATGCTGAGAAAATTTTCTTTTGCCATGCACTGATTTAAAAACAGAAAAATTGATATTTTCTAAGTCTCACCCAAACTACCCACTTTTTTCTAATGTAACTAATGGTCCGATTTTCAATGTTGAAATATGAAACATTCGTCAAATTTTCCGATCTTTTCGAAAACAAAAAAAAATAGTCATTTTTTTCCTGAAATTCGTTAAAACTAGATTTTTTTATAAAATTATTGATTTATATTGCACTTTAAACTGATTTTGATGCATTAAACTAACATTGCCTATAAATTTGGAGATTTTTTTTTATTGTGTTTCAAAAACATACATTAGAGTTGAGTGGTGACGCGCGGTCAATTATGCGGCATTGTGTGTGAAAAGAAAAGAATTTTATTTCGTGTTTCATCCTGATTGGCTTGCTCAAGTCCTTCCTACATCATCGTTGATCGGGAGGCACGACGTCGTGTGAATTGTTGCATTAAAATAAGTTTAAGTATTACTGTAAATGACTGTTAAAAAGTCCTTCCTATATCATCAATGTCGTCTGGGTAATCGTGATGAAAAATTACATTTATTCAGTATTTAAATACCTGTGCGCGAGTGTTTTGGTGTGCTAATTAGAAAGACCTTCCCATAGCATCGTTGCTCGGAAGGCTCGCCGACGGGTTTGTTATGAAAGTCCTCCCCATAGCATCGTAGCTCGGGAGGCATCGAAAAGCCAATACCTTATCCTACTAACCCAAAAAAAATAATCACGTGATGCTTGAAGGAGATGCTGTGGATTCAACGGTCTCAAGCGGTATCAACAAGTATATAGCGAAAAACTATGTGCTTGATGAGTCTGCAACTTCAACTATCGGACTAACATTCCTCCCTTTTGTTGAACTGCAGGCTTCTTGGGAGGGCGCCGGTATTGACTAATAAAGTCGGGGTCTTCAGGGGTTAAACAGTGAACGGATGGTTTGCTCGCACTGATCATTTTTGATTCATTGTTTAACTTCAGCTGATCTGTCAATAACGGAGTAGCAGCTCATTGGCAGTCAACCATGCTCATGCTCATGCTCATGCTCAATTGTGTTTCAAAAACATACATTATTTATTATTTACAATTTATTTTTAGTGAAGTGGATCTCTTAGTGGAAAATTGTCCAAATAAAAAATTCGAAAATGCATTCCGTTTTCCGATTTAAAATCATGTTCATTGAGAAAATCATGACACTTTCTGAAGTTTGAAATAATGTCTATCATCATTTTTTTCTTAATTATAGTTAACAAACTTTTTAAAATATTCAAAATTTTATCAAAAGTTCTTCTTGAGATACTTTGAACACTTCTTTATCATTGTCAGTATGATTACAAACCATTCCGTACGTATTTAATTTGTACTCTTCATTTTGCGGAAAAATCTGAAACCTATCAAAGTCACCCCGGCATTGAAGGTCACCCCGTTTTACGGTATAGCTTGAAGACGGTGCACTTTATCAAAATTTCACTGCAGTACTTTTTCATTGCAAATTCGATTTTACATCGAAAAATGAAGGTAAAATTTTTAAGTGATCAATGTTTCGATTTTTTGAAAAATTCAGTTTTGAATAAAAATGCATAACTCAGTCAAAAACGTTTGCCCGTGAAGCCATTTCATCCGGCCCGCGACGGCATTTCAAAATAGTTTAATTATTGGCCCTTTAGGCTGGAAATGAAACATTCGATAAATAAATTTAGAGTCTAGATTTGAAAAACAAGCTTGTGATCTCATCTAGCTTTTTCGCTTCAGCAATGTTTTTGTTTCAAATTCAAATATTTTTTATGTTTGAATTTAATTTTTATCATTTCTGCATTGATGTTTTCAAAATCAATAATTTAATTGAAAATTGAGACGAGAAAACCATAATTATCAATTTTGTAAAATGTTGAAATATACGATGAAAAAAACTTGGATATTGCATTTTTTACAGTTTTGATTCTTTAATTTTCAGTTTTTCTGTTTTGAGGCACTTGGTGTGGTAATACGATAATGTAGTTTTAAGAAAACAAATAAGTAAAAAAATGTAAAGAAAATCTAAGTTTGAATTATTTATCTAAGAGTAAATTATTTCTACAGAAAACCGGTTTGCTGCAAATATATTTGAAATATTTCGCAAAATGAGTCAAGAAATTAGCAAAAAATATATTTTTAGAATAAATTTAATTATAGAAATTGTAAGAATAACTAAAAAAAACTGATATTTTTCCATTTTCAATTTTTATCAAACATTATTTCCGGCCCGCCACTGCTTCAGATAAATAACTTCTGGCCCGCAGGGCCAAAAGGTTGGGCACACCTGCCGTAGATCATTTTTGTCCGCGTATAAACATGTCAGCGATCTGCAGTTCTCACCACCCGTCCCCGAGCATTTATTGTGAAATACAACCAAAAAGCCGTCGGTAATGTCGATAATTGTCGGTAACGGGCAAAAATGTCACACCCCTGTATCGCAAAAAATGCAAGAGGACAGTTTTCATGATTCTGTTATACTGTCATGCCGCCATGCATCACAATCATGCGAAAATCATGCCGTTTGGGTGTAGAAACTTGAATGTAAAAATATTAATGAAAAATAGCTTCTTTTATTAAAGGGAATGTATGAACAATTTAGCAAAATCCTAGTGAACTTCTTAAGCATAAGAGTTTCACATAAGAATTGCTTTAATAATTTGTATTTCCAAATTTCATACCTGACTTGACTCTGTCAATTAATTTGAAATCTATTTGAAAAATCTCAAAACAAAACAAAAATTGTGAAATGTAATCAAAACTATTTCAACCAACAGTAACACCAACTTGTCATCACCATCAACACCAATTACTGCAACACTTTTTTCAACCAATTACAACCACTTTCTCTGCCACAATCAAACAGTCGTCTCCCTCCCCGGAGACAACTCCGAAATGCTCGAAAATTTGTCACCACCCCACGCGACACGGTGCCAATTTCGGCGGTTCCGGCGAGCATAAACTTTTCCGGCGCATGTTTTATGCTGCTCGCAACAACAGAAAGAAGCGAAAAAAGAAGAAAAAACAGCCACAGACCAATTTCCCTACCCAGTCCGCAAACTGCTGCAACCGGCTGGTAATCTGCCACAAATGCAATGCGATAACAAAACTATGCCATGACAACACTCCGATGGTGGCGCCAACCAACCTGCGGTGTGTGAGTAGAAACTCCCGAGTAGCAGCAAATAATCCGGAAAATTAAATTTCATGAAAAAGTGTTCCCCCCGGGGCCGCGCGGTTAGCGGACAACGGTAAGCTAGTTTGATAGTTGGTGGGGTTTTTGTGACTGTCAGATGGGGTTGTTTTGAGTTAAAACAGCCAAAAATCTTCTTTAAAAAATTAATCCGAAATTCGAACAGACTTTCATCACAGACATTCAGACGTAATTCTTATTTTGAAACTCGTAAATCAAAAATTTAACGGTCAATTTGAATGACAAGAAACTCACCTCGACAACTCTAAATTCACCACAGTTCATGTCAACGTGATTGTCAAAAGATTCTTAAAATTTTCCCAAACTAACCCCACTTCACGATCCTAGTCGCGTCACGATGGCGACAATCCACCGTCCCTTAGAGCCTCCCCTCCCTTCAAAACTTACCTGTAATTTTGCACTCCCGAGGATGCTCGTCGCTGGCGTCGGCACAGTCCGCGTCCCCGTCGCAGATGAAGCTCACGTGGATGCAGTGGCCGTCGTTGCAGCGGAACTGGCGCTCCGAACACTGCAGGGTGCCGTTCACTGGGGGGAAAAAAAACACGGAAAAATATAAAGTAGATTAAAATCTGAGCTGGAGTGCAACAAAAAAAAACTACGGGAAATGGAACATAGAACATGGGAAATTGATGCAGCTGCTGGCGGAATTTAGGCACCGAAATCTGGACCAGTTGGGAGGCATTTTACGAGCCGAATTAGGGATTAAAAAGAATATTTTCACTGACAAAACATAACAATATTCAGTATTCAGTATTCTAGAGCCTTTACAAATAGTATTATTAAAGGATGAAATACAAAGAAAAAATTCCTCTCTTCAATTAAAATCCGGCTGAATGGTAGACTGTACGATTTATCAACATATAATTTTCAAAGTGCTTGGAAGATAGCATTTGCTCCAGGACCAGTATAGAAAACTGCTCAACTGCTAATTAATAGTTGCCATGACTTTTCCTCTACAGAATTCAAAAGGATTTAAATTTCTCTATAAGGCAATGCAATGAGTTTCTGAAAAGTGATAAAATGATTTGAAAGCAGAGCAATTCTCTACAAAATGGTATTTTTCTTTTAATTTTAATTTTTGTATTTTCTAATCCAACTAAAACTTTTTTGGTGCCTTCGGTATGCCCAAAGAAACCATTTTGCATCATTAGTATTTCCATATAATTTTCCATACAAATTTGGCAGCTGGCCATACAAAAATGATGTATGAAAATTCAAAAATTTGTATCTTTAGAAGAAATTTTTTGATCGGTTTGGTGTCTTCGGCAAAGTTGTAGGTACGGACTACACTGCAAAAAAAAATGATACACGGTAAAAAAATTTTTGGTGATTTTTTGCTTAACTTTTTGTCACTAAAACTTGATTTGCAAAAAAACACTATTCTTAATTTTTTTTTTATATGTTTTCGAGGGCAACAAATGCCAACTTTTCAGAAATTTCCAGGTTGTGCAAAAAATCTTTGAGCGAGTTATGAATTTTTGAATCAATACTGATTTTTTCAAAAAATCGAAAAATTGGTCGCAAAAATTTTTTGATTTCATTTTTTGATGTAAAATTTGCAATCAAAAAGTACTTTAGTGGAATTTGGATAAAGTGCACCGTTTTCAAGTTAAATCCATTTTTAGGTGACTTTTTTGAAAATAGTCGCAGTTTTTCAATTTTTTAAATAAGTGCACAACTGGGCAAACAGCTTTGAAAAAAATATTTTTGAAAAGCTGAAAAAATTCTCTATATTTTGCTTTATTGAACTTTGTTGATACGACACTTAGTTGCTGAGATATTGCCATGCAAAGGTTTAAAAACAGGAAAATTGATGTTTTCTAAGTCTCACTCAAGCAACCATTTTCTAATGTCGATATCTCAGCATTTAGTGGTCCGATTTACAATGTTGAAATATGAAATATCCGTGAAATTTTCCGATCTTTTCGAAAAAATATTTTCAAAATTTTAAACAAAGACTAACATTTTAAAAGGAGGTTACATTCAATATTACTTAAACTTTTATGACAAAAAGTTAAATTAAAAATCACCAAAATTTTTTACCGTGTATAATTTTTTTTCACTGTAGTACTTATCCATACCTACAACTTTCCCGAAGACACCAAATCGATCAAAAAATTCCTTCAAAAGATACAGATTTTTGAATTTTCATATATCATTTTTGTATGGACAATAGGGTGACAATAAAAAAATCGACATCAGAGATATCCTCTGACTCGATTCCTAATGCAAAAATCTGTATCTGTATCTGTATCTGTGCCAATTTTGAGAAAAATCGGTTAAGGCTAAGTGGTCGCTTTTCATCGTTGAAGGTTATATGGGGAAAATCACGAAAATGTATGGGGAAAACATCGTTTCAGTAATTTTCTGCTAGGTGGCGCAGTTCTCGTCCAAAATTGTCCAAGTGTGAGATTCTTGTAGGAAATTTAATTCCCTACAACTTTGTAGAAGGGTGCAAGACGATCCGAGTTGATCCTAATTTTTGGTGATTTTTGTAGAAAAAAATATTTTATATATACTATATGCCCCTTGTATACTTTCAAGTATACAAGCCGATTTCTTTTCATTGCATTGCTAATAACTCATCAGGATCAACTCGGATCGTCTTGCACCCTTCTCCAAAGTTGTAGGTAATTAAATTTCATGATTTTTCAGGCGAAAACCATTGATTCCAAGGACCATTAAAAACACATATCCGAATTCTGAAGAATCAGGTAGAATATTTTCAGATATTACCTCTTTGGTCCAAAGACCTTAAAATCAGCAAATGAAATTTTCGTAGGACTTTTTCAAATGTTCAGTTAGCTTTTTCGGAGCTCAACACATGTTTCCCTAAAAGTTCAACTTAAAACCTTACTTTTGAAACGTAGCGCTCTAAAATTGATTCAACCGTTGCCGGAAACATGTTTTTTGAAAAATTTGTTTTATTTGCAAAAATCGACAATGTTTCGGATCAGAGCACCCTAATCGCCAAACATAAAAATACAGGTCTTATTATTTTGGCCATGGAACTCCCTTGCCAAGTTTGAGCCAAATCGGCGCATATTTAGTTTGAATACTTCCTGTTTGACGTGGAATCGCTAAAAAGACCTTTTTCATGACCCATGAAAGTCAAAGATAAAAATGTAAATTGACGGCATTTAAACAATTTTGATGCAAGATTTCAAAAACTGTTACGAAAATAGTATCCGAATTCTAAATTTGACCTATCAAAGGATGAGCTATCGGAGACCTTTACAAGGCTTCGCTTGGAGCTGGCAATTATAGCGGTTTGCAGACTGGATTTCGCCATGTATTTGTGAAGATTCTCCACAACAGGTTGCCTAGAAGTTGATAATTAAAAATAAAACCAATTCCACCTGAATCGGAACCTCAACCCATCTCCACCGAGCACCAGGGACAAGGAAAAACAATAGGAAGTTTGGAAGGTCCATTTTTTAATGAGGATAAGGGAAAATCTCCACGGTATATAATTTTTGCTTGTAAATTAAAAGTAGGGTGGGATAGGGTGAAAAGAAGCCCAAAGAAATCTCTCCCTCTCTGAAATTGATCCAAAATAACCACTTTGAGCTTTGACCCAGTAAGGGCAAATCATATTTGGCAGTGTTGTCAACTTTTTTGAAACCTTGAAACATTGAAAAAACGAACACACCAAATTTTATTTCAGAGATACAGGTTCTAGAATATTGAAATAACATTTTTGTGTCGATGGCTGTCATATATGGCTTCTGTGATAAAAAAGGTCCTTAAAAGTTTAAGAGAAATAAAAATCTAACCTAATCTACAAATTTTTCATGATTCCCTGCATCAATCTAAATGAAACTGGTCGCAAAAGACGAGCATTTTTTTTTTTGCTTTAAAATAATGAACATCATTTTTTGGGCGCGCAAAAATTTGTGACCTTTTGTTTAAAAAACATCTTTTGGAACACGAAAAAAATAGTTTCTCCGTATATAACAATGAAATAAACAGTTATATAGTTGATACCAGATGTGTTATCGTATATTCAACAATTTTTATTAATTTTGGGCAGACTTTCCTGCCAAATAGCCCAAATTACTATCTTTTTCTAAATTTGCGGTTTTCTCATAGAAAAATCAAACAAATATTGTAATGTTGTACACCACATTGTTGGAAATAATTTTTCTCATCCGAATCCGGCAAAAAATTTATAAAAATGTTGATTATGAAGGAAAAAACACTTTTTTTTTTCAAAAAATCATCGGTTTACGCAATGTGTCTATAAGCTTTGCTGCAAATCCTTTATAGATCCTCATAAATCTTGAATCTCTTAACAGGAAATGTCTAAATAACGATGCGTCGGATGACAGTTCCGAATAAAGTTTACATGCAGATAAGTGAGATTTGGCTTCTAAAAAGAACATAATTATCACTTAAGTGGACATAACATTAGGAAGGGTTGCCAGATCTTCAATCTTTTGGATTCATTGGAAAGGTATTTTACCTATTTATAACGATGTCTACTATGATGAGATTTGAGTTGTTTCCTTTCTTACTTTTCTTACATCCGGATATTTGAAAAAAAAAAAGACGTTTTATACATAACTATTGAAATATTTATCAAAACTTCAATAAATTAAATAGGGCAGCATGGGACCTTAAACCAAGTCGAATTTAACCTGTTTGACTAATATCGGTTCAGGTTTTAATTCTTAGTTGTTTTTTATAAAAAAAAGTTCATTTTCACAGCAGGAGGAAGGCAAATTACAAATTTCTCAGAAAACTGCTCATTTTGTTTAAAGAAAACAGTGTCAATAGACCTTCCTAATAAGTCACGCAAAAAATGAACTTCTTGATTCGATCTCCTAGACCCTAGACCTTCACGTAAATATATCGACTCAGAATCAAATTTAAAATTATTGCACTCAATTGTTCAAATGGGTTCGATGGGTCAAAAAGATTGAAGACCTGACAACCCTATCAAAAGTTATGAACACTCAAGTGTTATTTTAACAATTTTTCAGGTCAGATCACAGATATTTTAAAGAAAAAAAATGTCCGGATCTACTTTGCGACCCACCTGATGAGTAAACAAATTATCTAACAATTCTTTTAAATGTTACAAGCAATGCAGCTTAATTTATAGAACATGTTAATGCCAGGTGCTGCTATTTTTGTTCAAGATACTGTTTAAATTTGAGGAAGGCGCCAACCTTTTAATGGTGAGTTCAGTAACGTTTTAACTATATAATTAACATATTTTGCAAAACTTTTAGTAGAAGTTTGACTAACCACTTTTTATAAACTTGTTAAACTTGACATAAACTTATTTCGGCCGAACGCCAAAGTGCTGATAAGGGAAATATACCCTTTCTAATCAAACCCCTATCTTCGTCATATAGAGAGTTTGATGCTCGATTAAAGCTCCAAAAATACTATTTAGGCTATAAACTTACCAGCAACAGCACCGCCTCGAGTAGGGTAGGGTAGTCATCAATGAGACACTTTTGGTTTTTAAACTTCAACGGTTTTTGTATTTTTTTCATTAGCATGTTTTAAAGAGCTTTTTGTTGCATTTTCTTTCTTTTAATGTGTTCTAACATTGACCAAAATATGAGATCGATCCGACCACTACAGCCAGAGTTATTCAACTGTCTCATTGTAGACGCACTTGGCAGGAACAATGAGACAGGTGGGGAACAATGAGACACTCTACGAAAATCAATACTTTTTTAGTAAAACATCATATTTTGTATTGTTCCATTGCAGGTGACTTGCCTTGAACATTCTAAAGCAATTTTGCCAACCTGAAACATCAAATAACAACAGTTTTACTAAAAAGTATTTAAATTTTGTGAAATCCTTATATTTTACCAAATAACTTTATATTTTCGGTTAAATGAAGTTCAAACTCACTAAATATGCCAAAATTCACTTCCAATTCATGTTTTGAAAGATTTCCATAGATTTTGAAAAGTTTAATGAAGAAAAATCAAAGTGTCTCATTGTTACCCATGGGCTGAAATGAGTGGGGAACAATGAGACAGCCCTGGATTCTGGGTATATTTTAAATTTTGGCCAAACCTAATGAAAGGACATTGTAGCCCAACTAATGCCCTGTGAAATGACGAAAGAAATTTGGAGAAATATTAGTTTTTGTGTTAATGGCAGTCTATGGGCGAAAATGTAATTTTTAGTCATAATTTACTTTTACACCCCAGAATCAAACATGTATGAATAACTTTGCAAGGGAGCGTCCATAACCAAAGCCACTATTATGGCAGACGTGTATCTAGTAGACACACCTTTCCCCCAAATATGAGCCTGATTGGTTGAAACTACGTCTTGTGAGAGCCATTTTATCATTGTTCCCCGTGTCTCATTGATGACTACTCTACCCTAAGCACGCAAATTTATGCCATTTACTAGCCAAAAAGATCAAATTTAATGCACTTTTGATCATAATTTCTATTTTGCGAGACCATTTCTCAACATTTTGGTGGCACACACACATCCACACGTAAGATCAGAGGTCAACTGCTTAACGAAAGTCGCCATCAATATCTTTTCACTTTCGCTTACTTTTTCACGGCGCTTTCGATACAAAACTGCTCCCAACTTTCGGCAACATGTTCTTTTGCACACTAGTTGGTCACTCACTTGAAAAATAATCCCGAAACATGTAAATAATTAGCAAGCGCCATCAAAAAAACAAACGCGCCAAGTCTTTTGACATTTCAATGTTGACGAACCATTCCAATCGAAGGCTGAAGAAAGCTGAGCGAGAAGCGAAGGCAAATCAAGAACACAGGGTGGCCACCAACACCACCAACATGCTGGTGCAGCGCCTGTTGGAGTCAGCAAATGCTGCCAGGAAAACTTTCGCTTCAAATGCTACTTTTCGTGAGTGTTCGCTTAAAACGTCATCTTTTTTGGCAGCACTAAGCAGACCCAAAAGAGCGCTGGAAGAAAAAAAGAACTATGCTGAAAATAGAAAAATGGGCGTGGCCCAATGCATTTTACTGATTAGAATGCATTTTTCAAATATTTTTTTTAATGCTTGTAAAAGGAATAGCATAACTTTTAATAAAAGTGAAAATAAACAGAAATGTTCACAAAAAGTTGCTCTACTCGTTGGTGTACTTGGTTTTAGTGAATTTCAAGGAACAATCCAGATTATCCAGCATCATTCAAACACGACCGCTTATTAGGTTTAAAATGGGCATATTTCCCCTAAGTGAGCATCAAGTGAACGATGAAAATAAATGCATATCCCCTAGCTCATGTTTCACTTCGCCAACCGTGAAATGACCACCAAAAAAACGGGCTATAATTACCTTCTACTTGTACTCTAAGAGCAATCAGTGCTCAACTAGCCCCAGTCAGAACCAGATCGTTATGTTACAAATTGTACTTCTTGTGGTGTTGTTACCAACCAGCCGAGTATTCGCCGCAAAGGTGACGTTTCGGCTCATTTAAAATCATCTCTAGGGTTCACTACAGTACGATATTTTCGCTTCCCATAGTCCATCGTAGTAAACCGCGTCGACTGCATCGACCAACCGTACCACTACGCGCAGTTCGTTCGCTGCGGCTTCCGCACCCTCCGCAACCAATCCCAGCAGCTGATCGGGGAGCTCATCCTGTCGGAACCGGTCCACCAGCTGCACGGAACGTTCAACGTCTACACCAAACATCAAAAGTCCCGCACCCTGCTGTACGGAACCACGGTCGAGCTGTGTCCCCTGCTGCTGGAATCCTCCCCTGCTTCGTCCGCTCTGGACCCAGCTACGGCCCTGATGGCCGCGATGCTGATGGAAAAGATCAACGCCAACTTCCCCCAGCTGGTGCACCCGTGTCCGTACGAGGGCACCGTCAATCTGACCGGTGCTCGGGTGCAGTTCGGCATGGTGCCGCAGTACGTCGTGCCGGGCCAGTACGTCATCGATATGCGGCTGTTTGACGCGGGGAATCGAACGGTGGTCAACGCCAGGGTGGTTTTTACCCTGCTGGGAGGGGGGCTGCTCGGTGGGTTTAGTCCTAAGTGAAGTGGAACTTCAAACAAAAGTGAGAATGTAGAAAATTTTGCTTTTCGACTATTAATAAAAGTATCTCAAAGTTATTCGTTGACGGCATTTTTAGAGTTTTTTGTTTTTTGAAATCTAAAGAATAAATATAAATGTAATAAATTTTTAAAATATAAACATTTCGAGCAATATGCTGCCCAAAAAGCCATCTCTCCAAACTTTCCCGGCCACGCAAATTTCCCGAACCAAGAAAAACAAAACGCCTTCGTTGCTTCTTTTCCGGCCAATTTGGTCAGCAAAACTTTCGGACCCAAAACAACAGCTGTGCGGTGCTGGCCGCCATTCTTAACTTTAAAATGACAACAACAAAAAAAACTAATGATGCAAAAATGTCCCCCCAAAACGAGCACAAGAGCAGGCAGCATTAAACCCAGATTACGGAGTAAAAACTTTTGCGAGGTTATGAAACACACGTCAGTCGTGCCCGCTGGCGAGCGAGAGGACAAAGTTTGGCCGAGATTGACCGAGAAACGGTTTCGGGCTGCTCATTAAACTGTACTCTACGGATTTGCGTAATTAGGTTGGGTTTTGTGGGAGGGGGGAGGATGCGTCAAAGCTAATGTTTTATTCAGCAAACTAAGGTTTGCGAGGAGGTGGGGTTGGAACGTAAGCACGTAACTAAAGCTTTAAAAATCAACTTTATTTGAAGAAGAGATGAAAATTCTAAATTAAAGAAATACGACGGCTAAAAGTTATAAGCTGTTTTTCTATACTGTTTGCAAACTTTTAAAACAGGTCAATTTTCGAAACTTATGTTTCGATTTGTTACTACTTTTTGTGTTTTTTAATGTTTTCTATCCGATTGTTTGTATTTTTTTCAATCTTAGGATTGTTGCAAATATTTATCAAAGTTTATGCTTTCCAAATTTTTGAGCATAAGTGTTCTAGCTTCTATGTGAAACCTTCACTTAGTTTGCAAATATTAACCAATTAAAAATCGAGGTTGATGCTCGAATAAAAAACTGACTTTTTAAATCGTTTTAACCTTTTCAGGATCAAGATGTACAACATTGGTCTATTTGAACAAAATGTAGAGTTTGCTTTTTTTTAGATCTTACTTCAAATTGAGATATATTTAAATGGAAATGGTGGAGATCAATGGTGGATAATGCATTACATAACCCTTTTCTCCCTATAATGTCGAAGACAAGGCTTTTAATTTCATTTACAATCCTTAGCATTTGACATTATTCGTATGAAGCAAAACACGAACGAAAATCGAACCATTTTTTTCAATAACTTTAAAAATTAAAAAAAAAAGACGTTCAATTGCCGAATTAAGTACTAAAAGAGAACTGAAGTTGTTTTAAAATGATTTAAAAGGTTATCTTACAAAATCCAAAATTTAAAAAAACATTTTTGCCAGATGACTTCATAGTTCAGAAGTTATCGTGCAGAGATGCAGATAATGTATTTTTGAAATAAAAAAAAAACTCAATGAAACATTATTTATGATAAGGACAAAATCATAAATCAGATATTTTCATTGAAACTGGCTATCTTATTTTCATCAGATTAAAATATTTAAAAAGTTTATTTTAATTTGTCTATTTGAGCAATTCTCTGAAATTTCGGTCATTCGATTTTTTTTTTGTATTTTTTAATCCGACTGAAACTTTTTTGATGCCTTCGGTCTGCCCAAAGAAGCCATTTTGCATCATTTGTTTGTCCATATAATTTTCCATACAAATTTGGCAGCTGTCCATACAAAAATGATATGTGAAAATTCAAAAATCTGTATCTTTTGAAGGAATTTTTGGATCGATTAGGTGTCTGCGGCAAAGTTGTAAGTATGGATACGAACTACACTGCAAAAAAATGATACACGATAATAAAATTTTTGGTGATTTTTTAACTTAACATTTTGTCACTAAAATATGATTTGCAAAAAAACACTATTTTTAATTTTTTTTATTTATTTTTTTTTTGTATGTTTAAGAAGGCAACAAATGCCAAATTTTCAGAAATTTCCAGGTTGTGCAAAACATCTTTGAGCGAGTTATGAATTTTTGAATCAATACTGTTTTTTTCAAAAAATAGAAAAATTGGTCGCAAAAATTTTTCAACTTCATTTTTCGATGTAAAATCAAATTTGCAATCAATAAGTACTTTAGTGAAATTTTGATAAAGTGCACCGTTTTCAAGTTAAATCCATTTTTAGGTAACTTATTTGAAAATAGTCGCAGTTTTTAATTTTTTTTTAAATTAGTGCCCATGTTTGCCCACTTTTGAAAAAAATAGTTTTGAAAAGCTGAGAAAATTCTCTATATTTTGCTTTATTGAACTTTATTGATACGACCCATAGTTGCTGAGATATTGCCATGCAAAGGTTAAAAAACAAGAAAATTGATGTTTCTAAGTCTTACCCAAACAACACACCATTTTCTAATGTCGATATCTCAGCAACTATAAATCCGATTTACAATGTTAAAACATGAAACATTCGTAAAATTTTCCGATCCTTTCGAATACAATATTTTCAACAAATTTAAATCAAAACTAACATTTAAAATGGGAGTAATATTGAATGTTTGGCCCGTTTGAAATCACTGAAGTACTTTTTGATTGCAAATTCAATTTTACATCGAAAAAAAAAGTTGAAAAATTTTTGCGACCAATTTTTCGATTTTTTGAAAAAATCTGTTACCTACAACTTTGCGGAAGACACCAAATCGATCAAAAAATTCCTTCAAAAGATACATATTTTTGAATTTTCACATATCATTTTTGCATGGACAGCTGCCAAATTTGTATGGAAAATTATATGGACAAACAAATGATGCAAAATGGCTTCTTTGGGCATACGGAAGGCACCAAAAAAGTTTCAGCCGGATAAAAAAATACAAAATTTAAAATTAAAGAAAAAAGACCGAATCCGTAGAGAACTGCTCATTTTGAAAAAAATGTTTTATTATTATAATATTTTTTATTATTTTAAATTACGGTTTACTTTCTAGATCTACAGGCAGTTAATGGAGGTTTAAGAATTAAATAACTGGAATTAAAAACAAAATATTTTAATACTTAATAACTGTTTTAAAATCTACTGCTGGACTGAATATAGAATCATTTTTCACAAAATTATTGCTTAAATTTTTGACAGAATGAAACAGAAAAATTACTCTAGGTTTGTCATAATTGTTTACATTTTACTATAATTTAATAATGGAATCAGACAGACCACCATAAAATGCTTTTTTAATAATCAAGCGAACATCATTGGCCTATCTACAATCACTTAACTTAGAAAATTTCACTTAGCTTAGGAGTTTGAATCAATGGAAATGAATCTGATCTTCTACAATGAAAAGGAATAAAATTAGAAACTTGACGTACGGTTTGGAAAATTTCAAAATCTACGGTTAGTTGACGTTTCCATATCAAAGGTAAACAAACAACTGCATAGCAACGTATATCAGCCCAGCAAATTTTCTAAGTTGATTGTGGATGACGGCCGTAAGTTGTGTACATTTTCTAAGTTTTACTTTACTTAACTATTCTAAGCTAAGTGATTGTAGATATGCCATTAGACTAAGTTCATAAAAATTAATTATGCAAAAGGGAAAATTTAATAAAGAATCATCAATAAAACAAAAAACTTTAATTTTTAAAGATTATCATTACTGAGCAGTTCTCTAGGATTTCGGTCATTCGATTTTTTTTGTATTTTTTAATCCGACTGAAACTTTTTTGGTGCCTTCGGTATGCCCAAAGAAGCCATTTTGCATCATTAGTTTGTCCATATAATTTTCCATACAAATTCGGCAGCTGTCCATACAAAAATGATGTATGAAAATTCAAAAATCTGTATCTTTTGAAGGAATTTTTTGATCGATTTGGTGTCTTCGGCAAAGTTGTAGGTATGGATACGGACTACACTGGAAAAAAATAATACACGGTAAAAAAAATTTGGTGATTTTTTTATTTAACTTTTTATCACTAAAACTTGATTTACAAAAAAACACTATTTTTAATTTTTTTTATTTTTTGATATGTTTTAGAAGGCATAAAATGCCTACTTTTCAGAAATTTCCAGGTTGTGCAAAAAATCACTGACCGAGTTATGAATTTTTTAATCAATACTGATTTTTTCAAAAAATCGAAATTTTGGTCGTAAAAATTTTTCAACTTCATTTTTCGATGTAAAATCAAATTTGCAATCAAAAAGTACTTTACTGAAATTTTGATAAAGTGCACCGTTTTCAAGTTATAGCCATATTTAAGTGACTTTTTTGAAAATAGTCGCAGTTTTTCATTTTTTTAAATTAGTGCACATGTTTGCCCAGTTTTGAAAAAAATATTTTTGAAAAGCTGAGAAAATTCTCTATATTTTGCTTATTTGGACTTTGTTGATACGACCTTTAGTTGCTGAGATATTGCAATGCAAAGGTTTAAAAACAGGAAAATTGATGTTTTCTAAGTTTCACCCAAACAACCCACCATTTTCTATCGTCAATATCTCAGCAACTAATGGTCCGATTTTCAATGTTAATATATGAAACATTTGTGAAATTTTCCGATCTCTTCGAAAAAAATATTTTTGGAATTTTCAAATCAAGACTAACATTTCACAAAGGCCAAACATTCAATATTACGCCCTTTTAAAATGTTTGTCTTGATTTGAAAATTCCAAAAATATTTTTTTCGAAAAGATCGGAAAATTTCACAATTGTTTCATATATTAACATTGAAAATCGGACCATTAGTTGCTGAGATATTGACGATAGAAAATGGTGGGTTGTTTGGGTGAAACTTAGAAAACATCAATTTTCCTGTTTTTAAACCTTTGCATTGCAATATCTCAGCAACTAAAGGTCGTATCAACATAGTCCGAATAAGCAAAATATAGAGAATTTTCTCAGCTTTTCAAAAATATTTTTTTCAAAACTGGGCAAACATGTGCACTAATTTAAAAAAATGAAAAACTGCGACTATTTTCAAAAAAGTCACTTAAATATGGCTATAACTTGAAAACGGTGCACTTTATCAAAATTTCAGTAAAGTACTTTTTGATTGCAAATTTGATTTAACATCGAAAAATGAAGTTGAAAAATTTTTACGACCAAAATTTCGATTTTTTGAAAAAATCAGTATTGATTAAAAAATTCATAACTCGGTCAGTGATTTTTTGCACAACCTGGAAATTTCTGAAAAGTTGGCATTTTATGCCTTCTAAAACATATCAAAAAATAAAAAAAATTAAAAATAGTGTTTTTTTTGTAAATCAAGTTTTAGTGATAAAAAGTTAAATAAAAAAATCACCAAATTTTTTTTACCGTGTATTATTTTTTTCCAGTGTAGTCCGTATCCATACCTACAACTTTGCCGAAGACACCAAATCGATCAAAAAATTCCTTGAAAAGATACAGATTTTTGAATTTTCATACATCATTTTTGTATGGACAGCTGCCGAATTTGTATGGAAAATTATATGGACAAACTAATGATGCAAAATGGCTTCTTTGGGCATACCGAAGGCACCAAAAAAGTTTCAGCCGGATTAAAAAATACAAAAATTAAAATTGAAGAAAAAAGACCGATTTCGTAGAGAATTGCTCTACTTCATTTATTCCGATGTATTTAGTTTAACCTTTACGTAAATAAAAAAAAAATCCATCATAATCAAATAATTTTCATATTGATTTTTTATTATTCCAGTGCGTTTCATTTTCAAACAGATAAAACTAGTTAAAAAAGACCGGGAATTAGAAGTAAAGTGGACAAAAAACTATGTATAATTTATTTAAATATTGATAAAAGTACAGAATTCAGGTAGCTGTTTTATACAAAAGAGTGATTTTCACAGAACTAAAAATATGTTTAAATATCCAAGTAAATATTATTTAAAATATTCAGAAATCACTTTCCTTACTTAGGATTGTAAAATTGTTGGATTCTACAGTTTTTTTTTTTTTTTTTTTTTGAAGAGATGCTATTAGCTATTGTTTTTCATATGTTTATAGGACCTTTAAAAAAAATTAAGCATTAGACGATTCAAAATAATTACAGTATCTATCAAATAGTGCTGACAAAAGGATCCAGAAAGAGATTTATTGGAATGACCTTTTCCAGACAAATAGTTGAATAAAATCAGAAAATACAGTCGTTTACGCCTCGGTTTAGCACCGCATATGGGGGATGCAAAACCGAGGCGTGCATAACCGAGGCACAGAGCTTATGGGATGTTGGCTATATGGGAGACATTGGCTTTAATTGTACGAAAAATAATGCAAACATAAAAAAAATTATAGAGTTTTGGAATCGGGATGATGTCAGCTATTCATTAAAATTATTATTTCATGAAAGTTTTCACAAAAATACGTATTTTTCCTGTATTTCAAAAAGCATATTTTTTCTCTAAAGAAACCAAAAATATATTGTTATTGCAATATGGGTATCAAATGTTCAGGTTTTTTTCATACATTTTGGATGTAATAATAACATTTTTTTTCGAAAAAAAAACTCAAAATTTCAATTTTTACAATACGGGTATCAAACGATCGGGATTTTTTCAAACATTTCGAATGTAAAAACAACATTTTTTGAAAATACTCAAAATTTTCACAAAACTACGTATTTTCGAAAAAAAAACTCAAAATTTCAATTTTTACAACATGGGTATAAAACGATCGGGTTTTTTTCAAACATTTCGAATGTAAAAACAACATTTTTTGAAAATACTCAAAATTTTCACAAAACTACGCATTTTCGAAAAAAAACTCAAAATTTCAATTTTTACAACATGGGTATCAAACGATCGGGATTTTTCATACATTTCGTATGTAATAACAACATTTTTGGAAAATACTCCAAATTTTCACAAAACTACATATTTTCGAAAAAAAATACTCAAAATTTAAATTTTTACAATATGGGTATCAAACGATCGGCATTTTTTCATACATCTCGAATGTAATAACAACATTTTAAGAAAATACTCCAAATTAGCACAAAACTACGTATTTTTGAAAAAATACTCCAAATTTCCGTTTTTACAATGTGGGTATCAAACGATCGGGATTTTTTCATACATTTCGAATGTAATAACAACATTTTTAGAAAATACTCAAAATTTTCACAAAACTACGTTTTTTCGAAAAAAAAAATACTCAAAAATTCCTTTTTTACAATGTGAGTATCAAACGATCGAGATTTTTCATACATTTCGAATGTAATAACAATATGTTTTTGAAAATACTCCAAATTTTCACAAAACTACGTATTATCGAAAAAAAATACTGAAAATTTCCGTTTTTTACAATATGGGTATCAAACGATCGAGATTTTTTCATGCATTTAGAATGTAATAACAAAATTTTTTGAAAATACTCAAAATTTTCACAAAACTACGTATTTTCGAAAAAATACTCAAAATTTCCGTTTTTACAATGTGGGTATCAAACGATCGGGAGTATTTTTTTACCGTTCGGAGCTAGTGATGCGGTATCGTTTTCGATGCAAGTAGACCTCCGATCAGTGGCGAATCAGTGTGATGGTTTGCCATGTCTGACCTCAGCGATAAAATACAGTCAACTGGTCTAATACGTCTTAATAGTGACAGGAGTTTCCAATGCACAGGCTACAAATTTAGAAAAAAATATTTATATCTTTGTGATTTTTTTTTAAATCAATAACAAACATTAAAAAAAACGAGAACATGGCTAAAACAGCTATCTTAATTGAGGCATTTAGAGGGGAAAAAATATCAAAATTCACGTGTTTTCACGGGAAGTATACTTAATATCGCGGATTTTATGCGTTCCGCGAAATCATGAAAATTCAATAACGCTACAGTTTTTTTGTTCCAATCAAAACATACGTGATATTTCTAACCTTTTCGGAGGAATGTTTACAAAATTGCAAAACAGGTCATTAAAACAAGAATGGTAAATTATTATTACGCCCAATACCTAGTGAGAATGAGATGTTTTGGGCACTATTTAAAAAATAAATGATTTTCATGAAGAATGCAACAATGAAAATTTTAAATCCTGCTCTCATAAAATTAATTCAAAAAAAATTTTTTTGAAGAGTCATTTTTTTTTAAATAATCTCAATCGATACTGAAATCATTGTCAAAGAGACCAAATCAATCAAAAAATGCTAACTAGATAGGAAAACTAGCAAACGTTGTACAAGAGAGCACAGAAGCAATCACGTAACGTCATTATTGTATTATTATTATTTATTTTTTTTGGTTTATCACAACCTACTATGTCATGAGTTATGTAATTGTTTTATTATACTTATTTTTATAACAAAATCTGGATGATTTGATTGAACAATTACAATGAGTTGAAATATTCCTACAGTGTCACAAAGAAACCTCAAATTTCCTACAAAATTTACTCAACTGTCCTCCACAACAAATTATCCATCCAGGACCATCTGACCTCGTCGTACACTTCAACTAAATGCCGGTAGGATGTTGAAAGGGACTCACCCCCCCGGCCTTGTGTCTGGTTTACGTTTCGAGGTTATGTGTACCAATCCCTGCCCCTCCTTTCTTCCTCTCTCTCTCTCTCTGAACTGCACTTATCTTTGCTGAGCCGAGAGATGTCGTACCATCTCTCGCAAGTGTCTAATTTAGTTGAACTATTCTTCCATTGTCTTACCCCGGTCTAACTTAATCACACTGATGGTGAGTGAGCGCGTGTGTGTCTGCTTTTGACACTGAGACAGTAGGCTGTGTGAGCCTGTTGAGGAAGTTTGTGCCAGTGAGTAGTGTGCCGTGTGCCAGGAAACGTGGAGTCAGGTGAAACTGTGAACCACGTGACCGGAATGATAATTTTCTGCACAAAAGGGATGACACAGTTTTGCGTTCACCGGGTAAGGTGGGAGAAGATATTTTGGGGTGAAAAAATGACAGTTGACAGTAGTATTGGGAACTTGTTTTGTCTTAAGAGGAGATTGCCATGCTATACCTTAACCGTCCTAAGGAAGAGAACTAGCTTTCCAAGAAGGGACTAACTCTGTGTAGAAAGTTTGAGACCACCGACATGTCGTTGCAAAAACCGGAAAGGGCAGGTCAACTCGATTTACCACGTAACTTGAAGCCTTAAAGTTGATGTTGAGGAAGGATTATTTGAATCAGTTTCTTCATTATTGTAACCTTAAGTTTCATAAAATGAAAATGCTTGCTATTCAAATCGATTCTACTCAAAGTCATTAGTATCAGTCACTGTAATGATTCAAAGTAATAAATTCATGTGAATTGTCCCCTCTCCCCCTCTTGTTCTATTGCAGAAAGCATTTATTTCTGAGAGAATTAATTAAGTACGGGAAAATTATAATTCCCACAAACTCACACAGCACCCCACAAAATCACACACACTCGCCCGCAAAAGTATGATAAATGAACCAATCAAAACTACAAATTAGTGCCAATCTGGTCCACACCTGGAAAAGCAGTTTGAGGGACGAGGGAACTATTGGAGGTAAAAAGCATCCAATTAGAAAATATAAGTGAAATTTATCGAAATCGACAACCGATCAGGGTGGTGCTTGCGGGGGTGGTGTTAGAGGTTAGCCATAAATCATATGCGATAATTGTGCCCACTTTGACTAATCAAAATTTGCACACACACACACACACAACTAAAAGAGTTGTGGGGAGGGGTCAATAAATGCACGCCCACGCGCCACATCCTGTGACCGGTAATAATGTTTGTTGCACTTTGTTTGGTGGGAAAATGCAGCAGAACATAAATTGTTTCGCCGGTAGACCACAGTTGGTACTTTTCCCAGCAATTAGAGGATGAAATATTGAAATTAGCATGAAATGCAGTTTGTGGGCTGTGTGGACGCTTGTTTAACTGGAAATTTTATTACCTGTCAATTTCTAAAAAAATCATAAATTCATACCAATCGGTTGGTTTTATCCATAATCATGTTTTCTAATTTAAAAAGGGTCGAAAAACCCAAAATAAAACAATTAAAATTCCGCACTCAAAGCCCACTCTGATTAATTTTGCACATCATTAAGGGCCCCCTTCAGCACCCACTGGTCAACTAATTTTCAGAGGCAGGGCGGGATCTCATTCCCCCCCCCCCTCTCACCACCCAAAATTACTGCATGCTCAAAAAGAGCTCAATCTCCTCAATCATGCCACAAATGCTAATTACAGGGCCAGTGGAAGTTCACGCGCATCTGGTGATTACAGAACTCGCTACTAATATCGAGACCGATTGGTGGCCCAATCTCCCCAATTGGAGGGTAATTATGATGGCGTTAACCCTCGGTGCAGTTGATCACAAACATTTTTCTCGTCAGTTGCTTTTAAGCAAGTTATGATTAAATGTTTAACCACGTATTGATTTGGCGCCATTCACAAACGACGTAGCAGAGAAGTTCTCTACGAAATCGGTCTTTTTTCAATTTTAATTTTTGTACTTTTAAATCCGGCTGAAACTTTTGCGGTGCCTTCGACATGCCCAAAGAAGCCATTTTGCATCATTAGTTTGTCCATATAATTTTCCATACAAATTTGGCAGCTGTCAATACAAAAATGCTAAATAAAAATTCAAAAATCTGTATCTTTTGAAGGATTTTTTTTTGATCGATTTGGTGTCTTCGGCAATGTTGTAGGTATGAATAAGGACTACATATCTTTTTTTAAATCAAGGTTAGCATTTCAAAAGGCCAAACATTCAATACTACGCCCTTCTGAAATATTAGTCTTGATTTAAAAAAATTAAAGTTTTTTTTTCGCAGTGATCGGAAAATTTCACGGATGTTTTATATTTTAACATAAAAAATGGTGTGTTTTTTGGGTGAGACTTAGCAAACATTAATTTTCCTGTTTTTAAATCATTGCATTTAAATATCTCAGCAACTAAGGGTCGTATCAAAAAAGTTCGAAAAAGCAAAATATAGATAATTTTCTCAGCTTTTCAAAAATATTTTTCTCAAAAGTGGGCAAACATGAGCACTAATTTTTAAAAAATGAATAGCTGCCACTTTTTTCAAAACAGACATCTTAAAATTACTATAACTTGAAAACGGTGCACTTTATCAAAATTTCACTTAAGTACTTTTTGATTGCAAAATGATCGTAAAATGAAGTAAAATTTGCGACCAATATTTGGATTTAAACAAATCAGTAAAAATGATTCAAGATTTACAAAAAAAGTATCCACGTGGTTTATGAATGGACCCTTATTTCATTTTATTAATATTGTTTCAAAGATTCCGTATTTTTTTAAAATAAATAAAAGTTTCGATCATAATTAATAAAATCAGTAAACAATTTGGAATTTTCTTCGAAATAATAAGTGCATCTCCAGCGCTGGTGGCAAACATCGAAGCAAATCAAATTTGCACCCGACGTCAACCCCACCGCAGTACTTGTCGCGGTAGCAAATTTGCTCTCAGTTCTTCGGGATTTCACTTTGCTACCCGGTGTTCAGCCTGTTTGCATCAAATGGAATTATGCACGGAAAAATCGAATCAAGCTAGGAAAAATCGAACCAAGCACAAAAAAACAATTTAAAATAAAAAACATAAAAAAAAATTAATTTAACAGACTAAAAATTAAGAAAATCTTAATAAATTGTTCAAGTTAAAATATGTAAAAAATATAATAAATCTGAAAAGAAACTAATTTTAAAAAATCAAAACAAAATTTGAACCAATATTTTTTTTAATTTAACAAATTAATTTTTTATACCAATTTAAAAAAATTAAAGAATTCAAAAAAATTTACAAATTAATTTTTTACCAATTTAAAAAATTTAACAATTTTTTCAAATTTAAAAAATTTGGAATATTTAGCAAATTTGAAAAATTTAACAAATTCTAAAAACTTCAAAAATCTAAAACATTTTTAAAAAATTAAAAATTCAAAAAAATGTAAAGAGCTAAAAATATTTAAAAAAAATAAAACAAAAAAAATAAAAAAAATTAAAATAAAAAAAATTAAAAATAAATTTGAACAAAAAAAATAAAAAAAAAATCTAAAATTTTTAAAAATTTATAAAAAACTAAAAATTTGAAAATACAATCCACGAAAAAATAAAAAATTATAATATGGGTCATTTCCAAACCAGGGTACACTTTTGGACTCGACCTTCACCGATTTGGACCAAACTTGAGGGGAATTTTCATCTATCGATAGGTAACAGAAATCCCAAGTTTGGTCCTGAATTGACACTCCCTCTTTTTTTGGCACAGTCCACTATTGTGACGATTTTCTTAAAAAAAAAGATTACTTTTAGTCATAACTTTGCAACTATTTTAGCGAAAGACTTTCTACAGGTTGCATTTTATAGAAAATTGTCCCAGAAATTCAATAAAATTAAAATGTTAACCCTTAAATGTCCCCTCATATTATGTTTTAACGTTTTAAGAACCGTAAACTGGGGTGACTTTGATAGCCCGGGGTGACTTTGATAGATTTTTCAAATGCCCGTCAAATTAATATCTAAACATTATTAAGAATTTTGAGTATATAAGCATTAAGGGATAGCTTATTATCGCACATATATCGACGTCGTCGTGCTATCTTGTCGCACCCGCCATTTTGACGTTCCGAGAAAAACGCGTTTTAATGTTTGACCTTGAATATTCAAAAACGAGAGCACGCAATGTAAACAATAACAAACACGTTTTGTTTGGCTCACCATTCTGTGCATTGCCCCAAAGTTTGGTTGAAGTTGGTTGCTGGAGTCCCGAGTTATAATTACAAATGTTTACGGTAGTCTAGCTTGTTTGTCGCACACGCATCCTGACTTTCCTGGCCTGAAATCCCTTTGGCCTTTTGTCGCACTTACATCAATTTTCATGGAGTGACAAGATAACACGACAAGATTGAAACTACTTTTATATGTAAAGTGACAAAAATGCACGGAGTTTTTTTGGTTTTTGTTGAATATCTCAGGATTGAAATCGAATTTTGGGGATGTGTGAAGGTCAAAAGGTGAGGCATTGTGAGCTGCACAAAATGGCGTTCTTAACTCAATTTGGCCCAAAATGCACGTACGACAAGTTAGCACGATGGCGACGATATGCAAAAATGTGACTGTTACATTGGATATATCAAAATTAGTGTCCAAATCAAATTTCTATCAATGTCACCCCGGGCTATCAAAGTCACCCCAGTTTACGGTATTTACATTCAGTTTTGACCAATTCCTTATATTTTTATATTTTATCACAATCGTGTTCCCCGGACAATTTTTCATAAAAATCAATTTAAACCACAAACTAAAATGAACTATTGGCAAGATACAGCGATTACGAAAGTACACGGTGATTGAAAAGAAGGGATGAATCCCGTATAGTTCGGTTATTATATGTGAGAAACTTATTTCGGATTTGAATTCATAGGAGAGAGTGCAGCGCAAAATCAAACTTTTTTCAGTAAAACCGCTGTATCTCACAAATAGTTCATTTTAGTTTGTGGTTTACATTGATTATTATGTAAAATTGTCCGGGCAACATGATGGTAATAAAATATAAAAATATAAGGAATTGGTCAAAACTGAATTTTAATACTTAAAAAGTTAAAATATAATATAAGGCAGCATTTAAGAGTTAAAATTTTCTTTTCATCATATATCTTGGACAGTTTTCTATAAAATGCAACCTGTAGAAAGTCTTTTGATCGATAATTGCAAAGTTATGATAAGTTAGAAATTTTTTTTTGAAAATCGTCAAAATAGAGGGCGGTGCCAAAAATAGAGGGATGGTCCAATCAGAACCATACTTGGGATTTCTGTTGACTATCGATATATAAACGTTTCCTCCAAGTTTGGTCCAAATCAGTGGAGGTTGAGTCCAAAAGTGTACCCAGTTGACCTGGAATGATTAAAATTTAAAACTAAAATAATTAAAAAAAAATCACATGTAAAAACTCTTAAAAATAAGAGCTTGAAATAATTTATTAAACTTAAACTAAAATCTAGGCTTTATTGAAAACGTCTGATAATCAAATGTTTTCATTTAGTGTATCCCGCATAATCCGATGGAGGTATGAGAGGGACATACTTAATGTTTTCATTTGTTTATTGCTGATTTCAGAAACCTTATCAAAAGAAGGCTAAAAATCAATTAAAAAACAAAAAAAGGGAAATTTTAAAGTTAGAACAAAAAAAAACAAAATTCGCAAAGATTCTTCTAAATATTTTACAACTTAAAACAGATAAAAAATCTATCATAAGCATAACTTCAAATTTTAGATTTTTTTTTAATTTTCAAATTTTGGTACTTTTTTTAAATTTTTGAATTTCAGATTTTTTGAATTTTTGTTCATGTTTGCTTTCACCAACCAGAGCAGACATCCGAAAATCTCCAAAACACGCATTCAAAACTTTGCTCCTTTCCTACTTTGCTAATTATTGATATTGAAGGTAAACACGAGCGAAAAACGAAAAAAAAACATGTTTGCCCCCCGCGGTGGCCTTGTTTTGGTGGCAAATTTGCTACCCTAGCGGTGGGGATGACGAAGTTTATTCATGGTGGCAAATTTGATCTCGGTATTCTTAAGCCAGGTGCAAATTTGATTTGCACCCCAGCGCTGCAGATGCCCTAAATAAATGTTAATTGTGGAAATTTGTATCGGGAGGAATTTATAAAAAAAAAGATACCGAAAACAGTATTTTTTGACAATAAACCTAAAATACTCTCTATTTCACATAAATAATTTTGAAACATGTTTTTTCTACCTCAAAAGGGAACTGAGGTTGTTCAGGCAAGGGTTAACTAACTATCGCGATAAATCAGCCACCTCAAAGCAGTCAATCAAACGGTACCGGTCCGAAACAGTGCCTCAACTCGACTCGAAATGTCCGCGCGTATTTGGATAATCTCGTGCAGCCTCGTTACGCTAATGCTGGTGACCAAAACCGACGCCGCCCTTCCAAGCCCCAAAAGCCCCAAGCAACCGATCCGGATCCGGAAGTTCGAGTGTCCCGGTCAACCGTACCCCGCGGCCAAGGTCATTATGTGCCGGGTTCGCAACCTGCGCAACCAGCCCCAGCAGGTGGACTTTGTCGTGGAAATCCTGGAACCTCAAGTCGACATTCTCGTCGCGTTCGAACTGTTCGTACAGCACCAACACAGCCGAACTCTGCTGTACGGGACCACGATGGACTACTGCCGGATCATGGCCGGGTCCGACGGGAACAAGGTTACCGAGCTGCTGTTCACCATGGCCAGGAAGACCATTCCCCAGGTGTTGCGAACCTGCCCGTACGGTGGGGTCCTTAACGCAAGCGAAGTCTCGCTGGGACTGGACATGGTGCCGGCGTTTACCCTGCCGGGAAGGTATCGGGCGAACATGCGCTGGTACAACAAGAAGAACCAGACAATGCTCGCGTGGAGCTCGGAGTTTGAACTTAACTAATTGAAAATCGTGTTTGCTAGTGAATTCCTCTGTTTATTAAATAAAAGAATTGCCACGGATATCCCATCATAAGCTACAGGACTACGCCAAACATCACTCCTGAAGTCAAAGCTAATAGATTATAGCGCAATAGCATCCTCTCTGAACTTTGCAGAGAAAACATCGACTGGTAATAACATCGGCAGGAGGAAAAAAGAAAAACCTTCTCCCCCACACACGAGATCTCCATTATCACTGAACAAGCTTCCCTCTACCGGCTTCGATGGACTTTTTCAAACACGGTCCATGTTAGACTGACGGAGAAAATCAATAAACTCGCTTCGGATCTATACGTGGAAGCTGGAGCAGCAGCCTCGCCATCATAAATACCTCATATCGAACGACGCAGCAGGCTGGGGCTCGGTTTGCAAACAACTTCCATCGAGTGAATAAACAAGCTACACCAGGACCAAGGCTTCCTGTGTTGTGTTGCTCGTGACGACCCACGGTACAACAAAAGCAATTCTATTTTTGCATAAGTTTTATTTTTTTGGTTCGATTTTGGCAGAAATAATATTATTGAATGATTTTGAATCGATACAATTAAAAATTTAAGTTATCAAACTGACACTTATTTCATATGAATAGCGACAACAATGTACGGAGTTTTTTCGTTTTTTTTTTAATATCTCAGGATTGAAATCGAATTTTGGGGATCTGTGAAGGTCAAAAGGTGAGGCATTGTAAGAGCTGCACAAAATGGCGTTCCTTACTTAATTTGGTCCAAAATGAACGTACGACAAATAAGCACGACGGCGACGGAATGTTTATTTATTTATTTCAAATAAAAATGTATGGAAATTTAAGTGCGTTCCTTTGTCCCGCAAAAAGCAAAACAGATGGTAAAAAATAAGAAGGAGAGGAATTTCAAACATTCTTTAATGGTTAGTAAGGTAATTGGCTAGACCAAATACTAGTTAAATGGTTTCAAAGATTTCGTGAACCTGAAATTTTTAAACATTATTTTGTAAATCTCAAATAATAGATCATAACTGTAAAAAAACTTTTCTCAACAACTTACCCAAATTTATTTTTTTCACTTTATTTTTGAAAACGCATAAAATTTTCCCTAAAAAAAGTCAAAAACTCGAATATGATTTTTTTAGGTTAAAATTAAGTATCAAAAAGACCGGTGCGTTTTTTTGCCTTATCACAGTTTTAGTGAAAAAAGTTAATTTTTACCCATTTTTGTCTTTTTCCGTAATACATAAAATTTTTAATGAAAATTAAAGTTTAATCAACTGAAACCTATCAAAATGCAGCTGATTCAACTTTAATTTTCATGAAAATTTTGAAGTTTTTCGAAAAAAAAATATTTTTTTGCCCTCTAAACATAAACATTCATAAATATTTAACACAGATGGATATTCGCAATTTTTAGATATGTTATTTAAAATATTACAAGGATTCAGGGAAAAATATCTTTGGTCCCGACACCTTCAAATGAAGTTATCATAGGACCTTTTCAAATATTCAGCTAGTTTTTTCGAACTTTATTATATATTTCCTTACCAAAAACTTTTTTTTAATCGTGGCGCTCTAAAATTGGTTCATCCGTTCCGGAGAAATGATTTTTTGAAAAATGTGCTATTTGCGAAAATCGACGAAGAATGCCATTTTTTGACCACCCTATTTCAGATAGGAGCACCCTAATTGCCAAACAAAAAAATACAAGTCATATTTTTTGGCCAAAGAACTCCAATACCAAATTTGAGCCAAATCAAAGCACTATTGATTTGGAGATTTCCTGTTTAACGTGGAATCGCTGTTAAGTCGAAAACATATATATTTTTTTTAAATTAGTGAACTGTATTCAAATCTTTGTCAAAATATCAGGGGCAAAACCAAATCCCCAAAAAATAATTTTAGATTTTTTAAAATGATTATGTGTCCATTATTTTTCACAATTGATTTTTTTTTTTCGAAAATTTGATTCAATATTTCAGGAAACAAAATCATAATGTTTCGATTTCTTAGTTAATTTCCCTATTTTTTCAGAGGCATTTCTAGAGTCATGACAGGAGCATTTTGGAATAGTTGGCGCTGATTTTTTTAATAACCGGGGTGACTTTGGTAAGTTTGTTCATAGAACTTCAACAAAAAAATAGAAAATAAATTTTAGTTATGAAAATTTGGATGAATCGAATTATTTTAATATTTACAAGTGTCATGATTGTCTCGATGAAAATGGGTTTAAGTCGGAAAATGGAACACAATCAAAAAACCTTCTAATTTATTGACCTTTTCAGTAGAGCAAATTTCACTTGAAATTTGAAAACTTTTGATTCGTGGTTGGAATTCATTTTGAAATTCAATTTAAAATTTTTTTATAAACAAATCTAGCTTCAAAGAATTTTAAGCAAAATTTCAAATTTCTAGACATTTTACAAAATTTTAAATGAACTTTGTTGAATATTTAAAAGATTACCTGATAAAGACATTTATAAATATAAATAATATAATATATAAATACAATATAAATGTAAATAATATTTTTTTTTCTTAAAAACAACATCAGCAACCTTAGTGATGGTAAATTTAACTTAAAAATAAATCATGAACTTAATTCCTATTTTTAACACAATCAGTTAAAAATTAAGATTTTCAACACAACAATTGATTGAAATCACTTTTTGCCCCTTTTTGCTTGACCTCATGTGGCCTATCCCGGTTTACGATGTTTTAAAAATTGACCAAAATTACAGTTTTTAACAAAATCTTTCTGAACCTGACCTAGAAATCAAATTTATTCACCGGAAAAAGTTTTTTCCAAGACCCCAATTTTAACTACCTGTCTCTCCGGCAAATTTGAATTTGACAAGTAGGGTAGGGTAGTCATCAATGAGACACTTTTGGTTTTCAACTTTCAACGATTTTTCTAATTTTTTCATCAGCATTTTTTAAAGAACTTTTAGTTGCATTATCTTTCTTTTAATGTGTTCTTACATTGACCAAAATATGAGATCGATCTGACGTCTACAGCCAGAGTTATTCAACTGTCTCATTGTAGACGCACTTGGCAGGAACAATGAGACAGCTGGGGAACAATGAGACACTCTACGAAAATCAACATTTTTCTAGCAAAACATCATGTTTTTGTATTGTTCCATTGCAGGTGACTTGCCTTGAACATTTTAGAGCAATTTTGCCAACATGAAACTTTTATTAACAAAAGTTATACTAAAAAGTATTAAAATTTTGTAAAATCCATATATTAATACCAAATAACTTTGTATTTTTGGTTAAATGAAGTTAAAACTCAATAAATATGCCAAAAATCACTTTTAATTCATGTTTTGAAAGATTTCCATAGATTTTGAAAAGTTTATTGAAGAAAAATCAAAGTGTCTCATTGTTACCCATGGGCTGAAATGAGTGGGGAACAATGAGACAGCCCTGGATTCTGGGTATATTCTAAATTTTGGTCAAATCTAATGAAAGGACATTATAGCCCAACTTAATCCCTATGGAACGTCGAAAGAAATTTGAAGAAATATTAGTTTTGGTGTAAATGGCAGCCTACGAGCGAATAATTATTTTTTGTCCATAATTTACTTTTACACCCCAGAATCAAACATTTATGAATAACTTGTCAAGGGAGCGTTCATAACCAAAGCAACTATTATGGCAGACGTGTATCCAGTAGACACACCTTTCCCCCAAATATGAGCCTGATTGGTTGAAACTACGACTTGTGAGAGCCATTTTATCATTGTTCCCCGTGTCTCATTGATGACTACTCTACCCTATGTTTCATGATTGTCAGAACCAACTTGGAGTTCTGTTGACCAGTTCCGGTTAAACTGGAACCGGTTTCCGGATATTCGAAGGACGACCAACTTGACTATTTTGACGAAATTCCATCATGTTTTGCACATTAAACTTTATGAACATGAAACACGAAACGTTGCTCTCAAACTTATCCTGGCCACTCCGGAACCGGTTACCGATGGCCAAATGAGGACACTACCGGGTTATAGAAGAAACCCAATCATCCGACATATCAACCTTCATGAAATTGAAAGATGTGGCCAACTACGGTCTAGCCGGTGCTCTCTGACCCATCTTGGCCTGGAAGTGTTACACCCAAAATTCAGAATCGAGATAATCGTTCTCTCAAAATTTATTGAGGGCTCAGTGCCAAAATCGATAGAATAATGGTACCAACTCACACCATTATAACAAATGAGTTCATTCGTTAGTTGAATCAATAAATCTCCAACAAGTGTCATACATCTACTTCTAACTTCTCCATGGTCACCAAGCTGTGGTGGCCGAGGCAGCTAAGTCATTGGATTGGTTTGTCAAAGGTCTCTGGTTCGATTCCCGTTGTCGACACTTTTGGTTTTTTGTTTGACGGATGAACTTTTTTTTGCAAATGAACCTCGAGAGAATAGTTCTATCGCCCATCTCGAGCTGTGTTCTCTGCGTCCGTGAATAGTACCACTATTCTCTCGACTCGAGACCATCATTCTCTCGGACTATCGCTGCCAGTTTTGGGTGTAGGTTCTCTGGAATCGAGACCAACGTCACTTTTTTTAATTCAATTTAAGTTTTTTTTCATCAGTGTGCGTGTGCGCCGGTGCGGTACTTTGTTCCGATCGATCCGCGTAATTTATTGTGAAAACCGCGGTTTTCCGGCACAGCGCGGCGAGAAGTTCCGACGAAACACTCCGGAATCCGTGTTGGACCGGTTGCCGGCGAAGTCCAATCCCGCCGATCACGATATCGCGAAAAAATTGTGAAATTGTTGGTCGATCTCGCGGACCAAAACAAAGAACAAAAGTGCTCCCCGCGTGGCCAGTGCAGCTCATCGTCGTCGTCGTCTTGCGTTCGTTTGCACTACAACAGTGAAAGTGGCCGTCGTCGTCGTCGTCTACGAGACGTGTATTGTACCACAAGGAAGTGTGGAATAGAAGTGCACTGTGGGTCGGAGTGGAAAAAATTGTGAAAAAAAAGAAATCGGCAAAAGTGTTTTGCGAAAATTGAAAATCGAAATAAAAAGAGAATTCAGTGCAGTTTTGAGTAACCACATCGTGCCTACGCCACCCGCCCCCCCCCCTCCGTCCTCTCCGTTTTACGGCGTCTGTACCCCACGCTAGGGGCGGCCTAAAACAGCGGGGTGTGCGACTCCTTTTACTCGTGAGCGGCTGTTCCCAGGTTAGGGGCGGCTCCAAAAAGGTTAGTGACCTCCCCCCCCCCTTCTTCGAGCGTCTGTTCCCCAGGTTAGGGGCGGCTCGAAGAAACTGGTGTCTAGCTCCATTGCCGAGGTAAGCGTCTGTTCTCCATGCTAGGGGCGGCTTACAGCGGATAGAGTTTAGACCCCCCCCCCCTCGAGCGTCTGTTTCCCAGGTCAGGGGCGGCTCGAAACAGCGTCTGTTCCCCAGGTTAGGGGCGGCTGATTAACAGTCTCAGTGCCAGGGTGGGACTCTAAACAGTCCTGGTACGACGGTCCTCCGGCGAGACAGGGGGTTGGTGATGGCTACACGCACCCGCCGTAAAAACCAAGTGCAGAGAGCTCCAGATGCGAGCCGATCCAATCGCCGACCCGATTTTCGGGGATCCAGGGATTGGAAACTCGGGACGTGGAACTGCAGGTCTCTCAATTTCGATGGGAGCGACCGCATTCTTCACAACGAATTGCGGGTCCGCGGTCTCGAAGTCGTGGCGCTGCAGGAGGTGTGCTGGACGGGGAAGGACCACCGAGAACTCGGTGGGTATACTATGTATTGGAGCGGCGGCGATACACACGAGCTGGGGACAGCTTTTATCGTGCTGGGCGACATGGCGAAGCGCGTGATTGGTTGGTGGCCAGTCAACGACAGAATGTGCCGGTTGAGAATCAAGGGCCGATTCTTCAACCTGAGCATCATAAACGTGCACAGCCCGCACATGGGAAGCGACGCCGATGACAAGGACGCTTTCTACGAGCTTCTTGACCGCGAGTACAGGAAGTGTCCAAAACACGATGTCAAGATTGTCATCGGCGACTTGAACGCTCAAGTTGGCCAGGAGGAGGAGTTCAGACCGGTTATTGGGAGGTTCAGCGCTCACCAGCAGACGAACGAGAACGGCCTACGACTCATCGATTTCGCTACCTCCCGAAACATGGCCATACGTAGTACCTTCTTCCAGCACACCCCCCTATACAAGTACACCTGGAGATCACCAAACAACACGGAGACGCAAATCGACCATGTTCTCATTGATGGTCGGCACTTCTCGGACATAATCGACGTCAGAACCTACCGTGGCGCGGACATCGACTCGGACCACTACCTGGTGGTGGCTAAGCTGCGCCAACGCCTGTCCGAGGTCAACAAGATCCGGTACCGTCGCCCGCAGCGGTATAACCTGGAGCGGCTCAAGGATCCTGAAGTCGCTACCCAGTACGCGCGGGAACTCGAAGCTGCGTTGCCTGACGAGGGCGAGCTCGCCGAAGCCCCTCTGGAGGCCTGCTGGAGCCACATGGAAGCAGCCATCAACGCAGCGGCATCGAGCGCCATCGGGTACGTGGACCGAGTTCGACGGAACGGCTGGTTCGACGAGGAATGTCAGGCGATTTGGGACGAGAAGAAAGCAGCGCGGGACAGGTGGCTGCTGCACAACACCCGTGGGAACAAGGAGTCGTACAAACAGTTGCGAAGACAGCAAACCCATCTCTTTCGGGACAAGAAGCGCCGCCTGGAAGAGTTGGAGTGTCAGGACATGGAACAGCTGTATCGCTCCAACGAAACGCGTAAGTTCTACAAGAAACTCAGCCAATCCCGGACTGGCTTCATGCCGCGAGCCGAAATGTGCCGGGATAAGGACGGAGGCATCTTGACGGACGAGCGTGAGGTGATCGAAAGGTGGAAGCAGCACTTCGACGAGCACCTGAACGGCCCAGAGGCGGAGTACCAGGACGACGGGGGAAACGACGTCAGTGGAGTGGTGGACGGCGAGGACGAGCCAGCACCCACGATGAGGGAAGTTAAGGATGCCATCAAGAAGCTGAAGAACAACAAAGCAGCGGGTAAGGATGGTATCGGTGCTGAACTCATCAAGATGGGCCCGGACAAGCTGGCGGCCTGTCTACACCGGCTGATAGTCAAGGTCTGGGACACAGAACAGCTACCGGAGGAGTGGAAAGAGGGAGTAATATGCCCGATCTACAAGAAGGGGGACAAGTTGGAATGTGAGAACTATCGAGCCATCACTATTCTCAACGCGGCCTACAAAGTGCTGTCTCAGATCATCTTCTGTCGTCTGTCGGAGCGAGCAAAGGATTTCGTTGGGACGTACCAAGCCGGTTTTGTGGAGGGGAAATCGACGACGGACCAAATCTTTTTGCTACGCCAAATCCTCCAAAAGTGTCGCGAGTACCAGATCCCGACGCACCACCTGTTCATCGATTTCAAAGCCGCGTACGACTCGGTCGATCGCGATGAGCTATGGAAGATCATGTACGAGAACGGCTTTCCCGGGAAGCTGATCAGACTGGTGAAATCGACGATGGACGGGGCGCGGTGCAGCGTGAAGATTTCGGGAGCGATGTCCGACCCGATCGAATCGCGCAAGGGACTGCGACAAGGCGACGGTATCTCCGGCCTCTGTTTCAACATTGGGCTTGAAGGTGTTATGAGGCGGGCGGGCTTCAACATGCGGGGCACGATCATCAACCGGTCCAGCCAGTTCATCTGCTATGCCGACGACATGGACATTGTCGGCAGAACGTTCGAGGATGTGGCCAGGCGGTACACCGAATTGAAGCGGGAAGCGGATAAGGTTGGATTGAAGGTGAATGTTGCGAAGACGAAGTATCTGCTGGCAGGAGGAACCGAGTCCCTTAGGGCTCGCATAGGACCGAGCGTGGTGATCGACGGGGACGAGTTCGAGGTCGTGGAGGAGTTTGTGTACCTCGGATCGTTGGTTACGTCGGACAACAACTGCAGCAGAGAAATTCGGAGGCGCATCATCACCGGTAGTCGTGCCTACTATGGACTCCACAAGACCCTACGGTCTGGTCATCTTTCCCGGCGTACAAAGTGTACCATGTACGAAACGCTGATACGACCGGTCGTTCTCTACGGGCATGAGACGTGGACGATGCTCGAGGAGGACTTACAAGCGCTTGAAGTTTTCGAACGACGAGTGCTTAGGACGATCTTTGGCGGCGTGCGTGTGAACACTGTATGGAGGAGAAGGATGAACCACGAGCTGGCGCAACTCTACGGCAAGCCAAGTATTCGGAAGGTCGCCAAGGCTGGCCGAATCCGGTGGGCCGGACACGTCGCAAGAATGCCGGACGCGCTGGATGCGCGCCAACCGAACCAGACTATCAATCCGGTGAAGTTGGTGTTTAATTCGGAGCCGGTTGGAACGCGGCGGAGGGGGGCGCAACGTGCGAGGTGGTTAGACCAAGTGGAGGAAGATCTGAGAAATGTGGGAGTTCCGAGTCGGAATTGGAGAGTAGCAGCCCAAGACCGAGTTCAGTGGCAGCGCATCTGGAGACAGCTCATGACCCGGAGGTTGTACGAGCAGTAAAAGTAAAAGTAAGTTTTTTCAGAATTCGGCATCGCAAAGAGTTGCAGCGCCACCTCGCTAAGAAGGATGAACTTTTTTGCAGCCCCTCCACCCCCACCAGTGAATACTGAATAGTGAAAAGTGATTTCAAAAAATAAAAACTCTACAGCCACAGCAGGCCATGTTTTTTTTTTGTTTTCGTACGAGCAACCTGGCTCTGCATCATCCATTTTTCCCCCACTAGTGCAGTGGGTGTGCAAACTTAGCACACCACGGGCCGGCCACATTTTGAATAACATCGAGGAAGGCTGTGCCATTCCGGGGCTGACCTGCTGGACTCTGTGCAGATACGGGCCTACTGTGTGATTTGTGCTCACGGGGGAGGTGATTGGCCGGAATGATTTGAATATCAAAAATTGGGCTGCTGCTGCTTGTTCACTTTTATTCTAGGAAAGAATTTGTGGCATGTTTTAGGTGATTAGGAGTTCTTTTCGGGGATGTTTTGAAGAATTGAAATTCGCATAGCAGCTTAAAATAAAACCTATTTTTTATTTTATTTTTTATTAAATCACCTGGAGAACACTTTCAAAGTGAAACATCATACTTTACTGAACGTTGTCGAAGACAAGAAAATACCCATCAAAGAACGACCTCACAACAGACGAAGGGATGAGGAAAAACTTGCTTGCCAACCGCTCTTCTCGTTTTCCATTTTCCGACCCATTGTTACACGTGGACGCCCCCCTCAGCCGCTAGCTTTTCTGAAGGATTTAATAATCATCTCGCTTTACCCTGGATACGGAGGAGGGACTGGTGGTCGAGCAACATGGCAAAAATGAGAAAACATCATCATCATCCTTATCCTTTCGATAAGATGAAAAATTACTCCCTCGAGCATACTCCCCCCTTCTCTTCTTGGGGGCGAAAGGAAGAATCACTAAAAACCGTTGCAAAGTGTTACAGGAAATGCACTTCCTGTCAGTGTGCCGTTCTGGCTAGTTCACCACAAACATGGCGGAAAGTTATACTCTTACACGCTAAAAGTTTTTTTTTAACTTTTTCGATTTCCAGCTTTAAAGAGGAATTGTTCAGATTTTCGCTAAATCACAATCAAAAATTAATTATGTACTTTGGAAAAAAGTAAAAAAAGCTTTCTCCACTCCCGACAAGAAAAGCTAAAAAAAAACAAGTGGAACCACCCTCAAAAGCTCTCTCGCCGATGAAGGATAAAGTGCAGTGTGTATAATTACAGGGGCTGCACCCGAAGTGTTTAAGTGCTATTTAATGACTGTAAAACGCAGTGCTGCTCTCGCGCCCAGTAAGTGTTCGTCCCAAAAGAGCTTTCAGGGCAGGGCAGCAGCACATATTTTGCTCGTTAAATCCTCGTGGGGCGTTGAATTGCACTTTGGACGGAGGAAACAAAAAATGGGGATTTTTTAAGCATAAAAGGGCTTAACAATTCTGAAAAGAAACATAACAAGAACTTGAGTCTTTTGAGTGTTCACTTAGAATAACAAAACTTGTAATAAAGACAGCAAGCAAATCTTGATGAATAAAAAATGAAAATCGAAAGACCATTATCGCAACATCTCAAAACAGCTAACTCTTAGACCCTTCCAGATTCCTCAAGCCCCTCCTCAAAAGTGGGATAATTTGTCAAATGAAGCAAATACCGGTGTCAATTTGAATAATTAATAAAATATACACACCACCTCCCGAAATACCCCGACCCGCGAGAATTCGTAACGCAAACAGAGCGCGAAATCAGAGAAGATCTTTGAATTTGTGTGCCACCGCCCCGAAAGCATCTATCAGTACCGATCCTGTCATGCCCCCTCCCCACCAGGGTACATGTTCATAAATATTTAACGTGCCTCCTTGCGTCAGCCCAAAGATTTGATAGGCAAATGATGTCCTAGCCGCGATTTCTGCCCTTTCGTACGATGTTCGAATCCCTGCAAATCACACGGTGGGTTGAAAATTTAAATTGAATTTTTGATGCTGCATATAAATCTTGAAAATAATAGAACTAACTTTGTCTTCCAGAACTTTAAATGTGATCGAAATATTGTTTTTAAGTACAAGATCAACCAAAAACGACTTTTATTTTATTTTTTTTCTAGCATGAAAAACTGAAATCCAAGATGGTGACCAAAGTGGCAGCGATGAACTATGAAAAATGGGTCGCAGAGTTTGAATATAATAAGAAAAGTATAAACCAATAAAACTGAAAAAAAAGTTATTTCGTGATACGATTATCCAGATTATCGAAACTTTGGATTATCGAGGCTTCGGATAATCGAGAGTGGACTGTAAACGAATTTTACGGCAATTTTATAACTGCCACCAAATATTGATCCCCGACACAACATGTTGACCACACAATTGTATGAGTTAAATTATGTCATAAACAGACTTTTCAAAATATGATTCAGATAAGTTAACATAACTCTGATTAGAATAATTTTTTATGTCGGGATGCCAAAACATCAGTCAAATAAAAACTTTACAAAAATGTTAATTTTGAGAAGTAACTAGCCTTAGTCGGGGAGCATTAAAAAAAGAGTTCAAGTTTGTTCAACAATTTTTTTTATTGTAAATTGAAATGATATTTTTTTGAACACATTTCAATAATTTTTTTTTTCGATTAAATATGGTACTGAAAATGATATCAAAACCATCCAAGCAAATTTTATTATAATTATTTTGCTGAATGTAATGTTTTTTGAAGTTATGTGCTTAAATTGAATCCATTTCAAAGAATGATATTTGCGACTGGGTAAAATATGATCAATAGAATTCTAGATTTATCGGTATATTGTACATTTAGAAAAGGTAATGAATTAGTTTTTTTAACTCATAAAAACATGTAAAATAACATATATTTTAAGATAAAATTATTTACGTTATTTTTCAAAAAAAAATCTCAAAATTTTACAAAATCATAATCATAATAATACCATAACCAAATGTTATTGACGTATCGAGAAATGATGAAAATTCTATTTTATACAAAAAAACTTCATTTTTAAAGGGTTCACCAAAATGCCAATAACTCCCTTCAGATTTAACCAATAAAAATCTTTTATTTTTTGCAGATGGCATCATGCGAAAATAAATCGTTTAATTGCTTGGTATTGTGAATTAAAAATACGGCTGGTACAAATTTGATTGAAAGTTTCATGTTTTGAGGGGAGACTAAACAAACTCAAACGATCAAGTCTATTTTTTAAACAATTTTCAAAATTAAAAAAAAATATATTTTAAAAAAAAAAGGTCAAAAAAGCTAATGTGGTTCATATATTTATTGGAAATTGTCTCGACTTTTCTATAACCAATATTTTCAGAAATGGACAATCATGAAAACTAGTCTAAACGAAAAACTGGAAATTTTCAGTTAAAAATCAAACTTTAAGTAGCATTTTATTGAAAAATCAGTAAAGTACTTTTCGATTGCAAATTTGATTTTACTCGAGCGTCCAATTTTCCTGGGTTTTGAATTTCCCTCGAAAAAAGAAAAATATTTTTTAATATTTTATATGATACAACTTGAACTTCAAAAATATCTTTGAAAGTGTCTAAAAATCTGGCAACACATTTAATGACATCCATTTAATGATAAATCTAACATTTGTTTAGAATTAGATGCTTAATATTTATCAAAAATACAGACTACAGCCTGAATGACTTTAAAGCTAAAAGAATGAAATCAGTTTACTAATTGTTTAGTTCTGTTTTTCGCGATCAACAATAAAAATCAAAACATTATGCAAAAAATTTGACTTCAACTAGTTGAAGTGCGTCCATCCTGGGAATTACCGGGATAAATTTTTCGGGATTTCGTCCAAAACCGAGAATTCCTGAATCTCGGAAATTTTCACATTTTGTTCTGGAAATTCCCAAAGCTGGAAAAAAATAATACTGGAAATTCAGATCTTGTTGTGGAAATCGATGAACAGGTGAATACTTAGAAATCGATAAAAAACATTGCATGTATCAGCATTTATTTAGACAATTGTTAAAAATTTTGTTTACAGATCCGCAAAATGCCTAGCGCCCCAAAAACTTTCTATTCAATTTATATATTTTTGAAAAGACTGCATAAAATAATTACTTGAAACTAAAAAAAAATATCATTCTAAATTATTTTTCATCAAATATCTTTGGCAAATCAGGACAAATGTATCAAATTAAGGCAGCTATTTTAGTTCAAAAAAAATGGCATAATGTTTTGATGATTTTGATTGATTTCGGGTAAAATAAATAAAACATGAAAGTCTTAATTTTTATATTAACTGGTATCATTTTATTTGCTGCCTTTTTTGTCATTTTAAACATTTTAAGAAAAATCAAGCTTTGGATTAGAAATTTTGGTACATTTAAAATCCAAAGCACAACAAACAACAAAAAAAAATCTTTTAAGCTATCTAAAAACTGCTATGCTTGATTCGACTGAAGTGTAGATTATCACCAATCAATAGTATTGAGCTAATTATATTATTTTAAGCTTGAAAAACATAACAAATATAATGAAAACATTGATTTATGAGTGTTTTTAAAATTTCCCGGAATTCCCGGGATTTGAAAAAAAAAATTCTAGTTTCCCGGGAAATTCAAAACACGGGAAAATTGGACGCCTTAGCTTCAACAGCTGTCTTAATTAGTTACCTTTGTGCTGATTTGCTTGACAAAAAGTTTAAAATATGATATTTTTTCAAATTAATAATCGTAAAGTTAAAATTTTAACAATTTTCCCAAATTTTTGCTGAAAATGATGTTATGTCATAAAATTGTATTCGATTACTGAGTATCAAACTGTCATATTTTTTCACAAGCAAATCGTCAGTTGTGTGCTATCTTGTGACAACGACCATTTCGTCGCCATCGTGCTAACTTGTCGTACGTGCATTTTGGGCCAAATTGAGTTAAGAACGCCATTTTGTGCAGCTCACAATGCCTCACCTTTTGACCTTCACAGATCCCCAAAATTCGATTTCAATCCTGAGATATTCAACAAAAACCGAAAAAACTCCGTGCATTTTTGTCACTTTACATATGAAAGTAGTTTCAATCTTGTCGTGCTATCTTGTCACTCCATGAAAATTGATGTAAGTGCGACAAAAGACCAAAGGGATTTCAGGCCAGGAAAGTCAGGATGCGTTTGTCGCACGTACAAGCTAGACTACCGTAAACATTTATAATTATAACTCGGGACTCCAGCAACCAACTTCAACCAAACTTTGGGACAATGCACAGAATGGTGAGCCAAACAAAACGTGTTTGTTATTGTTTACATTGCGTGCTCTCGTTTTTGAATATTCAAGGTCAAACATTAAAATGCATTTTTCTCGGAACGTCAAAATGGCGGGTGCGACAAGATAGCACGACGACGTCGATTTGGTACTTTTCGAGAAAATCGATTTTTAAAGTTTGTTGGTAAATAATTTCAAAACTATGAATGATAGAGCCAAACTTTTTGAAGCAATCGGTTCGTATACTAACAAACGCTCCAAGTTTCAACTAATTTGGTTACACCAGTTAAAAGATACAGTAAATAATGTAAACAAAAATCTGAAAAGCACGTGTTACAAGTGTGTTTCGAAAGTAAAATTGTACTACCTGTCACAAGTGTGCACAGAATTCCCATACAAACTAAAATAAGCTCAAATCAAAGGTTTAATCGACTTTATCAATATATTTTTAAAATCAAAATGTTGCACTGCCTTTAGAAAGTATGTGTGTACATAAATTTGTGAAAAACAAGAAAAAATTTACACATTTTCCAACAACATGTATGACGTGTCACAAGTGTGCACAATCATTTTGATGATAAATTGATCTATGTCACAAGTGTGTATTGTGATATCCGGGAAACGGAAGCGAGTTTCCAAAATCGGGTTAAAGCATCTTGTAGTGTTTGTCAAGTATAGCAACACGTCATCATTAACTCATTTTCGACCAAAATAGTCTATGTCACAAGATAGCACACAGCTGACGAAATGTGAATTCCCAGGCAAAAATTTGTAACCTTATTTTTTCAACTCCGGAGAATCGGGACAAAATATAAAAATTTCCGGGATTCGGTAATTCCTGGTTATGGTTATGGCGCACTAGATTTTACAGTCAAAACCCGATTGAAAAAAAATAGTAAAATTTATTTTTCTACAAAAGGAGGATTTTGATAAAAAAAATTATGTTAGGGGAACAGCATCTAATTCAAGCGTGCCTCTAATGTTGACAGGTCAGAACTTTGACATTCAATTAAAGCTAATTAAAAGCATTTTCAACTGAAATTGAGTGATAAATAGCTCAATGAGAAGTGAGCAAGCATGTTTCTATCAAAAGTTTTGAAAAATTAGTTGTTTAAATCAGCAAACTGGATGGAGTTAGGAGCGAGTGCTTAACCGGAAAAACATACGAGAATTTTCCCTAATTCAAAGTCATTTTTTCAGCGTGCCTATGTTTTCTGAACAGCTTTGTCCAATCAGTAAAATCCTTCAAAAGAGCCAGATTTTAGAATATTTACGTACCATTTTTGTATGGACCGCTGCCAAAATTGTATGGAGACTTGTAAGGGTGAACCAAAATGACTTCTTTGGTCATAGGGAAGGCGCTCAAAAAATTTGTGCAGATTAAAAAAATTAAAATCCATTTCCAGTTTTGGTGGACAATTCTCTTCAATTATATGTTATTGTGCATGTCATCTCAAACTCTTTTTTTTTTTGCATTCAAAAATATTTTTTTTTATTTGACTATATCCCACCTTGTCTAAGACTCCAGCCAAGTGTGATAAAGCTCTCCAACCGGCAATCACCGCTCTCGAAAGCTCACGACCTAGGTCGAGGTCTTAAAGTTAATGCAAGCTTGATTTAATGCTGGAGCTGTTTTCCGAGCGGGACATGACACTCCGTATGCGTATCTTGTGCGGCATCTATTTGCTCCTGTTTGCTCCAGCCTTCAGTTAATTAATCACGATAGATATGTGTGTGGCGTAGGTGAGCTGATAGAATAATGGGACCAGAGGTCCTTTTCCGAATGAAGTACTCTAATGTGTAGCAGTATAGAGAGCGGAGATAAGGGCCTAAATTATGGCCCAAATTGATTCTAAATTAATGGGCACTTCGTGGGGTATGGGACGACGACCAGAGGGTGACGAAGCGCGCAGTGAAAGCTTAATGTTTGTTGGAAATTTAGTGAGGGGAAGTGGCTTCCAAGTGACATGATGGTTGCCTACCGGCAGGCGTTAAACAGTACACGTGCATTGGAAACGAGTTATTTTAAACCAAGACCAAGACTCAAGACTAATGTTCACTTTTGCTAGTTAAAAAATTCATTCCTCAATATCCATTTGTCAGAACTGTTTTCCCTTGTCAGACACCGTAATTCATCGTCTCGACCAATCTCAACTTCTGCCGGAAAGTTCGGATTCCATTTGTATCCTAAATGAGCTGGCGAAGGACGCAACGGAAGCGCACCTTATCTTTTATGTGGGTGGGTGGGTCGGTGTGTGATGTATTCGCCATTTCCCCAGAATAAAAACCAAACAAAAAAGAAAACAGCATCACCTAACAAGAATTTATTACTAGACGCTGCCAACGCGGTCAGTTTATTCTCATTTTGGTTGGCGTTTGAAGAGGCTGCTGTCGGGAGGGGAGGAAAAGCCTCGAAATAACTTTCTTTTTTCGCGAGACACGTGGCGAGACATGGGCGAGGGGGCGTTGCCTTTAGTATCCAGTCCGAAAAAAAATGAAGATAAAATAGCTGGGCGAATAACGTAGCGCAGCGCGCCGTAGGCGAGATATTTTTCCTTATTAAATTACCACCTTTAGAGCAGCAGCAGCAGCAAATGAGATATGTGTGGTTCTGCAAGAAATATGGCCACCTTTGATTCCATTAGTGTGCGGAGGCGATGAGAAGCTGAAAGCTCTGGAAAATTGGAGAAAACCCGTAGCAATGTTCGTAAATTTTGCGATGAAAGTTGATAAGTTCTCTTACTTATTTAAATCATAGACAGTAACCTTAAGCAAATTATAGAAAAAATATACGGAAATCGAATGTCAGAAGCAATATTTTGTGCCATAAATTTATTGTTCCATACATTTTATTATTGTTAAAACTTTGTATTACGGGAAATATGCCCATTTCAAGCCTAATAAGCGGTCGTGTTTGAATGATGGTGGATCATCTGAATGCTCCTTGAAATTTACTAAAACCAAGTACACCAACAAGTAGAGCAACTTTTTGTGAACATTTCTGTTTATTTTCACTTTTATTAAAAGTCATACTGTTCCTTTTATAAGCATTTAAAAAAATATTCTGATCAGTCAAGAATGCATTCGGTCACGCCCATTTTCCTATTCTCAGCTTAGTTCTGGTTTCTTCCAGCGCTCTTTTGGGTTTGCTTAGTGCTGCCAAATTGATGAAATTTTAAGCGAATACTCGCGAAAAGTACCATTTATAGAGAAAATTTGGTGGTGATGGTGGCAACCCTTTGTTCTTTATTTGCCTTCGCTTCTCGCTTCGATTGTAATGGGTCGTCAAATGTCAAACGTCAAAAGACTTGGCGCGTATGTTTTTTTATTGCGCTTGCTTATTATTTACATGTTTCGGAATTATTTTTCAAGTGAGTGACTAACTAATGTTCAAGAAAACATTTTGCCGGTAGTTGGAAGCAATTTTATATCCTAAGCGCTTTGGAAAACGTTAGCGCAAGTGAAAAGATATTGATGACGATTTCCGTTAAGCAGTTAACCTCTCATCTTGCGTGTGGCAAGATAAATTTACACCCTGGCACGATTCTTTGGGTAAAAGTAAGTGCCTGCGTAAGTTTAGAACAATATCAGTTAAGGTTTAAGGGTCGCTATTGATAGTTGAAATTTGAATGGAAAGATTCGTATGGAGAAATTAAAAAAATCTAAATTCCACCAAAAGGTGGTACTAAATGTGTCAGATCATTGTCAAGTGTGAGATTCTTATGTAAAATTTTATGACAATCAACTTTGCCTAATTGATTACGAAAGCCGACTCGGTCCTGACCAGGTCCCAGTGCCGAAAAGGACCTAATAAAATAAGTCGGTAAAAAACTTTGTTTAAGACCACAAACGATCCAAGTTAACCCTGACGAGATCATATCGGTTCAAAGAAGACGTTTTAGCACGGAAAGATTTTGTTCACCAACTTTTCGATCTATAGCGACTCTTGAACCTTAACCGATTTGGCTCAAAATTAGCACAGTTACTTAATTTTCCCGGGTGTACCCCATTTGGCATAATGGACATTTGGCATAACGGGTTTTCAAGAAGGACGTTTGGCATAATGGACGTTTGGCATAATTGGTCCAATACATCAGGGACGTTTGGCATAATGGACATTTGGCATAATGGACGTTTGGCATAACTCGTTCAAAAACCATCAAGGACGTTTGGCATAATGGACATTTGGCATAATGGACGTTTGGCATAACTCGTTCAAAAACCATCAAGGACGTTTGGCATAATGGACATTTGGCATAATGGACGTTTGGCATAACTCGTTCAAAAACCATCTAGGACGTTTGGTATAGTGGACGTTGGGCATAATTATTACTAGATTTTATTTTTGTTTTATTTTATAAGTACTTCTCATTTTCACGAATGAAAATGTATTGTTTATTTGCCTTTTTTATACAACTTTCAGAGATTACTATTAGTTTTTTCGAAAAACTAGGTATCTCTTTATTTTTTCCCCAACAGTAAATTGTTTCCTTTTTGAATAATTCACAATAAATCTTTTTAATGAAATTTTGATATTTTTATTGAAAATTTAGTTTAAAGAAGGAAATATCTCTTGTTAGCTTTACATTTTCCCCTTTCAATATAATTAGCAATAATATTTTTTGAATAAAATTTTCCCTTTTATATGAAATTCAACTTAATGATGAAAAAACCACTTCAAATTTTCGACAATTGAGCTGTTATAATGCAATTTTCCCTTCTTTTGATCATAATTTAACTTGAAGAAGGAAAAATCTCTAAATAAATCCACATTTTTCCCTTTTTTTCGAATTCAATCTAAAGAACACCCAGAACTGGGCAGCACTCGTCCGACACGAGAGTAGCGGTAAGATTTACAGATACAGAGAACACAGTTCTAGATGACCGAGAGAATTATGCCCTCGAGTCCATTTCAAGAAAAAGTTCATCCTTCAAAACAAAAAGTGTTGTCTACGGGAATTGAACCAAGGACCTTTAATAGAATAACTCAATAACTAAACTGCCTTGGCCACAACAGCTTGGTGACACAAGAGTAGTCAGATGTCGATGTATGACCCATGTTGAAGATTTACTGTTTTAATCAATTCATGAAATTAATTGTTTTGCAGATTTCTTTACTTTTCATTAAATATTTTGCAATTCAGTTGTTTTATGAAATTTTCCAATATTTCAAATACAACTTAAGAAGGGAAAATCTCTTATAGATGTTCTCTTAAACATTTCTATTATTTTTGCACATTTTTTCTCTGTTGCTTTATTTTTTGCAATAATGTTGTGTATGCAATTTTCCCTTCTTGTATTTATTTAAAACTAATCTTAAAGAAGAGAAAATTGTTTAAAAAATTAATTGCTAATCAAATTGATTTTTTGAAAAGAGGTTGGTGAAAAACATAAAAATAATGCGATTGTCAAACATTTGAAGAGTGGCAAAATGTGAATCTTTAAAGAGACTTTTCCTTCTATAAGTTTAATTTTATATAAAAGAAGGGAAAATTTCATAAACAAAGGCAATTGTCAAGTATTCAAAACGTTTTTTTATGAGATTTTCCCTTCTAAAAGTTGAATTTAAAATAAAAGAAGGGAAAATTTCTTAACAACTCATTTGCCAAATAATTAAAGAAAGAAAAATAAAATCCCTTATTAAGGTTGCATATTAAAGAAGGGAAAATTGGATTAAAAATAATAATTGCAAAATATTAAAAAAAAAAAACAAAAACAGCACATCTTTTGAGAGATTTTACCTTCTTTTAGTTTTGAAATTAAAGAAGAGAAAATTGCTTTAAAAATGTTAATTGCATTTCTTTAAAGAAGAGCAAATGTACATACATTCTTCAGGTTGAATTCAAAAAAGGAGGGAAAAGGGAAAATAGTGTAAAATCTTTATTGCAAAATATTTAAAGACTGGCAAAACTTACATCTCTTTGTTAGTTGAATTTAAAATAAAAGAAAGAAAAAATTTATACAAAAAATTGGCTGCTATTTCAAAAGGAGAAAAATCTTAATTTTATATAGACACTTTCTAAAAAAAAATTTTAAATAATTTTATGAAAAAAATGCATTATAAAGCTTTTAAAGTAAAACTATCTGTTGAGAAAATAGGAAAAAAGCTATAAGTTATTATTCTTTACAAACAATTTATACTAATTTAATAAAACAAAAAAAGCTGGCAATAATTATGCCAAACGTCCATTATGCCAAATGTCCATTATGCCAAACGTCCTTGATAGTTTTTGAACGAGTTATGCCAAATGTCCATTATGCCAAATGTCCATTATGCCAAACGTCCCTGATGTCTTGGACCAATTATGCCAAACGTCCATTATGCCAAACGTCCTTCTTGAAAACCCGTTATGCCAAATGTCCATTATGCCAAATGGGGTACACCCAATTTTCCCTAAGGAATTGAGTCAGAAGATATCCTTGAGGTTATTTTTTTATTGACACCCCATTAACATTTTTTAATATAAATCATATAAAATGATGAAAAAGGTTATGTCTCTAATAGGAAATTCATGTCAGTCATGTTAGTTAAAAAAAAACGTTTCTTAATCCAGCATTAGATGAGTGGTGCCTTCCTCACATTTACAAAGTAATAATGAAAATAAGTTTATGTAAAAAATATATATCTGATACAGACTTTTCCAGAAAACATGCAGCCTCTCATTTGAAGCAAAATGGCAACCGCGCGTTTCGCATCTGGCGCGACTCTCGCACGTAAACAAAAAGACCCGGCTTTACAAAAAAACACCCTTTTTTGTATCTACAAAAATCTTTTTCTTGGCATAACTTTTTAAATACTTTACTAAACAAAATAAAATTAAATAGGGTCTTAGGGGACCCCAGAACGAACAAAATAAGGCGGATCCGGCCAAAATCGGTTCAGTCAGTTCTGAGATAATCGTGAGTGAGATGAGGAAGGCAAAAAATTTTTTTTTCTTGGAATACAAAAACCGACAGAAATTTAACAGAAACAAAACTTTTTTTACGAATATGTCTGGAACAACAATAGAAAAGGGCGCATAAGCATTTTGACAGCTGGAACTATTTTGAAAATTCCGAGACAACAGGTCACTATTGTTTCATGAAAAAGTTAAAATAAGCCTGAAAATTAGCAAAACAGTTCAAGTTGTCAAAATGCTCATCAACCCTTATCTCGTCTTGCTTCAGATTTAATTCTTTAAATCATGTTTAAATTTAGAACATTCTCTAATTTTTCTTTTTTTTTCTAAATAATTTTTCACCTTAATTCATTTCATCTTTGGACCTTTTGCACTTACAATCCTTGTGCCCCCAGCGTAGCAACCCATGGAACAAAGTATCACTCAAAAATAATGACTATCGGCGTTCATTTTTTGAAATGCAGGCAAAAATAATGTTTTAATAGTAGTTTATGCAACAAGTTGCAAAAAGAGGATTTTTTCAGCACGAGTCGTACATTTATCCAACGAGGTTCACCGAGTTGGACAAATACGAAGAGTGCTGAAAAAATCAAGTTTTGTTCCATACAACATTTTTTGCAGTTGCAAAAAACACACACTGAGTGAAATTTTATGTCAAATTTTCATGTATTTTGTCAATAAATCGTTTAAATAAATTTTTTTTGAAAAGTGTTACTTTTCAAAACAAGTGCTGAAAAGTTCATCTTTTCAGCACCCATTTGAGTGCTGAAAAGTAGAACTTTTCAGCATTTATTTTGAAAAGAATTGCAATTCGATTCTGTTAATTTTGGTACAGAAAAGTAGGCTATTTCGTCGTTCAAGAATGACAGGATAAATAAGTAGTTTCACGACGGAATTGCAAAAAATAGTTTTCTCTATGACAACGATGAAAAACGTGTTTGGAGAAATTCTCCCCCAAAATCTGATTTAATTTATATTTTTTAAATAAAATGTCCGATTTTTTAATAAACTTTTATCAACAAAAAATCAATTTCCCCAAAACATTTTTTTTGTATTCGAAAAAAAATTAGCCGGCCTATGAAATAATAAAAAGGGATTTTTCAATTTTACAGTGTCTTTTCATGGCTCTAGAAGTTCCTAAACATTTTTTTTTAGAAAAGTTCAAGCCACCTAAAAAGCCTGTAATTTTTTAGTACAAATATTCAAATGATTTTGTTTTCAATGTTTAAGTATTAAACATTTGTGGAATTTTGTGATCTATTCGAAAAAAGTATATTTAGAATTTATTTAAGAGCGAGTTTTTCACCGATGTGAAACAGGTCGTATCGAGGTGCTCCGATTTGGATGAAACTTTCAGCGTTTGTTTGTCTATGCATGAGATGAACTCATGCCAAATATGAGCCCTCTACGACAAAGGGAAGTGGGGTAAAACGGGCATTGAAGTTTGAGGTCCAAAACACATGAAAAATCTTAAAATTGCTCGCATTTCCGTAAAACTTCATCAATTCCAACTCTCTTAGATGCATTCGAAAGGTCTTTTGAAGCCCTTCAAAATGTGCTATAGACATCCAGGATTGGTTTGACTTTTTCTCATAGCTTTTGCAAATTACTGTTAAAAATGGATTTTTTTAAAACCTTAATAACTTTTGCCAACAGCCTCCAACACCCATACTCCCATAGGTCAAAAGTTAGGGAATTTCATGGACTATAAGCCTACGTTATTAACTTTTTGGCCAGTCGCAGTTTTTCTCATAGTTTTACGATTTTTCTAAAACAAACATTTTACAACGTTAGTTATAGCTCTGTAGGCCTCCATAGCGGCACTTTTTGGTCTCAATTTTGACATATTCGGAATCCTCAGAAAATTTTACATTAGATTGAGGTGTTGGAATTTTGAATTTGATTGGAAAAAATGGCATTTAGAATTAATTAAAATATTATTAAGAATTTTGTCGGATTAGGGGTAAACAAGTTTTCGCCTACTTGATACAGCATTTGACGTATTGATCATAGGGTAAATAAGATCTATTTCTTTTTTCAAAAATGTTTTGTTTAATTATTTTTTAATTCAAAATTACAACTCCAATACTTCTAACTTACGTGAAATTGACCGAGGATTCCGAATATGACAAAATTGAGACCAGAAAGTGCCGTCTTCTTGGCCTACAGGGCAAAATCTAACGTTGTAAAATGTTTGTTCTAGAAAAATCGTAAAACTATGAGAAAAACTGCGATTGGCCAAAAAGTTAATACCGTAAGCTTATAGTCCATGGAATTATCTATCTTTTGACCTATGGGAGTATGAGTGTTGGTGGATGTTGCAAAAAGATATTAAGGTTTTAAAAAAATCCATTTTTAACAGTAATTTGCAAAAGCTATGAGAAAAAGTTGAACCAATCCTGGATGTCTATAGCACATTTTGAAGGGCTTCGAAAGACCATTTGAATGCATCTAAGAGAGTTGGAATTGAAGAAGTTTAACGGAAATGCGAGCAATTTTAAGATTTTTCATGTGTTTTGGACCTCAAACTTCAATGCCCGTTTTACCCCACTTCAGAGGGCTCATATTTGGCATTAGTTCATCTCATGCATAGACAAACAAACGCTGAAAGTTTCATCCAAATCGGAGCACCTCGATACGCTTATATATAATTATATATATATATATATAATTTGATTGGAAAAATTGCCATTTAGGATGAATTAAAATATTTTTTAGCAATTTGTTGGATTAGGGGTAAAACTGGTTTTCGCCTACTTGATACAGCATTTGACGTATTGATCACAGGGTACATAAGATCTATTTCTTTTTTCAAAAATGTTTTATTTAATTATTTTTCAAATCAAAATTACAACTCCAATACTTCTAACTTACGTGAAATTGTCCGAGGATTTCGAATATGACAAAATTGAGACCAAAAAGTGCCGCTATGGCGGCCTACAGGACAAAAACTAACGTTGTAAAATGTTTGTTCTAGAAAAATCGAAAAACTATGAGAAAAACTGCGATTGGCCAAAAAGTTAACACCGTAGGCTTATAGTCCATGTAATTACCTATCTTTTGACCTATGGGAGTATGGGTGTTGGAGGCTGTTGCAAAAAGATATTAAGGTTTTAAAAAAATCCATTTTTGACAGTAATTTGCAAAAGCTAAGAGAAAAAGTCGAACCAATCCTGGATGTCTATGGCACATTTTGAAGTGCTTCAAAAGACCTTTCGAATGCATCTAAGAGAGTTGGAATTGATGAAGTTTTACGGAAATGCGAGCAATTTTAAGATTTTTTAGGTTTTTTGGACCTCAAACTTCAATGCCCGTTTTACCCCACTTTCCTTTATCGTAGACGGATCATATTTGGCATGAGTTCATCTCATGTATAGACAAACAAACGCTGAAAGTTTCATCCAAATCGGAGCACCTCGATACGACCTCTAGAACAAACCGAGCAATATTTACAAATACTGCCTCTTAAAGACACCAAAACGATCAAAAAATTCCGTCAAAAGATACAGATTTTTGAATTTTCATAAATCATTTTTGTATGGACAGCTGCCAAATTTGTATGGAAAATTTAATGATGCAAAATGGCTTCTTTGGGCATACCGAAGGCACCAAAAAAGTTTCAGTCGGATTAAAAAATACAAAAATATTGATTGGTCTGATATTGAAAACAACTTTGGAATTTTTTTTTGTTATGTATGAATAACTCCAACTTTTATTGGAATGATCGGATTAGTTGTTAAAATAACAATAAATAATAACAAAGATTTGTTCGAAGAATAACTAAAAATGTTGTTACAATAACAATCCAATAACAAAAAAAATCATAACGACGAATAACAAATCTTATTATAAATAACATAAAATGTTATTGGTCTAGTATTTTCACATATTAAAAAATTTTATTCCCAAGTTATCTTCGTCTGCTCGGGTTACGTAAATTTTAAGTAAAAACTTATTTTATTTAGTGTGTTGAAATAACTTTATTTAAAAGATCGAAACCCCAATTTACAAATGCCAACACAATTCAAAATTGTCTTTTTATTTATTTTTCAAAATCATAATTATAGTTGACAGGATAACACCAGTTGCAAAATGAAGGCTAAATAAAAAAAAACTTCTCAAAACTTTTATATCCTATGTTCAAACTGGAGATATTCCCCAATTCATTAATAACTGTTTTTTACTCTCTAGTGTATATTTTTTCATTGTTCTTATTTTTTAATAAGGAAGACCCGAACAACTCTTTTGTATATTTCCAGAATGAAAGTTTTCGATTTCAACGCTCTCCAGGACTCGAGAAATTCCTTTCTCCATGATGACATCGCGTCAGCAACAGTGCGCTACCTTATTCTTGTGTATCGCCGTGTACAAATCTTCAAAGTAACTCGCTGCCAGGACCTTGATTGAAATTTATGATGTTGCCGCCAGGTTTGCGCCAGCAATACTTCCCAATACTCCTCAGCTCCTCCGAAGGCTAGGCTAGTTGTTGGCTCTCCGAACGAATAATAAATCAATGATTGATGAATAATTTATTTGGCCTTTGTTCCTACCGTACGCGAGGGGGTGGGAGAAAGCTCTTCTCGACGACGTTAAGAGCTTTCTTGAAGCTCGCTCATACTGGGGATGTCTTCATTGCGACTTTCACTCGTGTGAGACCAAAAGAGGGGGGCGGTAGGATGTACTTAGCTTTAAAACGATCACGTTCGCAGCAAATTTTTTGCTTGAAATTTAACAATAATATTTCCGTTGAGCATCATTTACGGACAGCCCCTCTTTTATAAGGTCGTTGCTTTGGCCACGAAAAGAACGGCCAGGGATGAAACGGTCGATCTAGGAAGAATTCGCGTGGAATAGTGGCCCCGGTTCCGGGGCCTGTCGTCGAGAGCCAATCAAGTCGTAAATTTTGGTTTGCCGTTGCGTGACTTGATGGTTCCGGAATTGGAAATCGATCCGAGCTCGGGCCGGAACTTTCTCGGAACTGCTTTAAGAAGTTCGTAGAATCTCTATTGATTTGAGTTGAACATTGAAAAAAATTATTTAATTTCCCAATAATTGCAAATTTAACGATTTCAGGAAAGCCTACTGCGGTTGATTTACGCTAATTTGCCAAACTTTATCGTCAATGGTCTATACAAGCCAGATGACACATGTCGCCATTTTGAATTTTCTTTGTGCTAAAATTTAGTGCTCATTTAGTGCTATTTAGTGCCCTTTACCCCACATTTAGTGCCCTTATAGTTTCCATACAAATTGCCATACAAAATTTGAAATACAAGCCAGATGACACATGTCGCCATTTTGAATTTTCTTTGTGCTAAAATTTAGTGCTCATTTAGTGCTATTTAGTGCCCTATACCCCATATTTAGTGCCCTCATAGTTTCCATGCAAATCGCCATACAAAAATTTGAAATACAAGCCAGATGACACATGTCGCCATTTTGAATTTTCTTTGTGCTAAAATTTAGTGCTCATTTAGTGCTATTTAGTGCCCTATACCCCACATTTAGTGCCCTTATAGTTTCCATACAAATTGCCATACAAAGTTGAAATACAAGCCAGATGACACATGTCGCCATTTTGAATTTTCTTT